>NC_039358.1:16545044-16707051 GCF_003573695.1 Papaver somniferum
AGACTGCATCAATGATTTTCCACGACTTGTTTCTCAAACTAAGTTTCTCACAAAGGACATCCGCCTTGTTATTTCCACCACGACGACTCCATAAGGATACCACTTTGTAGTCCTTGGTAGCAAGATCATATCCAAATGCATCAAGTGTTTCATCATGTTTCAAAGGCCTACCTTTTTCTTCAAGTTTTCGCATAACTACTGACTTGATCCAAGGTGTCGACTCTCTGGTGCTAGGGTTGTATACACGAGCACGATGTGAATCGGGGTCCATAAGACAAATCAAACCATTGACAATATTGAGCATCCTTACTCGGGAGATAGTATTATCTCCTATATTAAGAGGTACTTTCCTCTGAACAGCTGCTCCAGCTACTCCTCCATCGCCACTTTCAGAATCAGATGGTATTAGTAATTCCGCCAATAACAAACACAACTGATCACGTTAATTCCGCTTCCATAGAGATGGCACCTTGATGAGAAGGGAGGTAGCACCAACTGTGCCACTACAACTACGTGTTTGTGACCGACTAAAGTGTAAATCGATGAAGTGTGGATCTTTCTGAATCAGAGATCGCCAGCTTTTGCTTACACAATTGAACCGCATAAGTGAGTTGGCAGGGAGTCTGCTTAATATCTCACAGACTATTAAATCACAATCAGCTAGTGGATAAACTTTGATCGACATCATCATCTTCTTCTCTTTTCCTTCGATCTGCTCTCTTGTTTTGCCTTTTTCGCTGCTGGATACCGCATCCTGGTACTTCTCTAATGAAAGCTTAATTATGGGCATGTATAAAAAGTGAAATCGGCAACTTAATTACTAGATATAGAAAAAAAGAAGCCTGCATGACTCCGATCGCCAACCCATGTACCCTAAAATCATGCGCAACTATGCCAAATGTCGCCAAAGCCCTTGGTGTATGTAACTTGTCCTTGGGAGGTATGTTGGACCCATTGGCAGTTTGTATACTTTTTTGAGCTATATGCTACAAGATTTGCCATTTCTCCGATTTAAGTTCTCACGTTAATCCCATCTAACTAGATCCGTTCATGTGAATTGCTAAAAGTGCAAACACCTATTAGTTCCAACTAGCTTGGGTTGAGTTGCCAAAGTACTGAATAGCTGGAATTCTTATCACATCATGATCCAACAAAAGATTTGCACACTTACCTAGAACATGGTTACAAAACCAACATAGACTCTGGATATTGTTATGTCTGGAGAACCTCGTAGACTACTTTATTATCTGCTTTAAAGTCTAATCGAATGTTACACTGTTGGGATTTACTTTCGGCCATGGTACAAAACCATTACCGATGAAGAAGACATAAACAAGTTCTAAAATAAGCTCAATTATCAATAGTAGATACAAAGATAGTGAACCAAAAATAGTGAACCCTGAATCTATGTTGTAAAAGGCGCTAGGCGAGGCGAGGCGCCAAGTCCAGCGCCTAGGGCGAGCGCTTATTTGTAAAATGTAGAAGGATGGGAGAAACCGGTGGGACTGCGTCGATGAGTCGCCACGACTTGTGTCTCAAACTAAAGATCTCACAAACGTGATTCATCTTGTTAGTCCATAAGGTTACGACTTTGTAGTCCTTGGTAGCAAGATCGTATCCGAATGTATCCCTAGAACCATTGACGATATCGAGCATGCTTACTCGAGTAGTAGTATTAAGATGTATTTTCCTTTCAACAGCTGCTCCTCCTCCATTGCCGCTTTCAGATGGTATTAATAATTCCGCCGATAACAAACATCGTCCGTTACCTGCGGATACCATAGAGATGGCACCCTGACGAGAAGGGTGGTCGCACCAACAGTTCCATTACAACTGCGTGTTTGTGACCGACTAAAGTGTAAATCAATGAAGTGTCGATCTCTTTGAATCAAAGATTGCCAACTTTTGCATACACACTTGAACCTCATAACTTAGCCGGGAGTCTGCTGAGCATCTGACAAAAATTGATCATCTTCGTCTTCTTTGCTTTCTGCTGGCAGCTGTGCCTTTTCTGCACTTCGATATCGCATTGCTTCATCTTAGTTTCAAGTCCAACTTCTTCGTTCCTAGCTAGGGTTTTAGTTACGTACAATTTGTCGCCTAGTGAAGATTTATTTATTGCCAGGTATATAAAAAGTGAAACGGCAACTTACTGGATATACCGATATGAGACATCATCGCCAATAGTCCAACCCCTTGACGCATGTTCTCTTTGAATCCTTGGACCGGTTCTTTCATGTGCGATATATGGCAGCACTAATGGAACTTTAAGTGCTCACCACTTGACAGCTCCAACTGGATTGTCATATGCCCACCACTTTAAGTGCTCACACTGATCTCATCTAACTAGCTCGGTTCACATATTTACATGACCAGCTGGGGTGCATACTTGGAATACGTTAAAATCGTCTTAAAAATGGATCAGCTCTGGAGATTGTTGAGGCTTCAGAACTTCCTAATTACTTTTTTTTTTTATCTGAAACTTCATAGACTACTCCACCATCTTTCAGATCTACTTGAATCTTATGTTGTTGGGATTTACTTCCGTCAGAAGACTTCTCAGGCCTCAGCTGCCAATATCAAATTAGAAGTACTGGTCCAGGACAAAGTATACAAACATAAGGTTTCAAGTATGTGTGAGCTCAGTGACTGATAGGTTTTGCGCTACTAGTTAAGAGGCATCTTCATATGTTTTTCAGGCGCTGGCTCAAAAACTTGGCCAAGCTTGTTTCTCTTCACTTGGCCTACAAAAACAATAAAAAAAGAGTCAGTGAGAGACTGCCAGCAAAATGTTTTTCTATAAACTACAGAAAAACAAGTCCCCTAGAGAACTCTAAGCTAAATAAAGTAGTAAAATTCTGCTTACCCAGTATCCAGTACACCACATGCATTAGTCAGATTTCCGTAGCAAGAGAACTTAGAGAAGCCAGTACACCAATGACTTCGTTGTAAGAAACAATAAACTTTGTTGAATCCCATGCCAATCCTCACGTTATTAACATGCATAAAGAGGAGGCAATGCCTTATGGCGAAAACCATAGTGTTCTTTCTGAGTCAGACATTAGCATTGAAGTGACACAAAACAACCTGTAAAAAATAAAAAGCATGGTAACTGAAATGAATCATACTTCTATGTGTAACTTGTTTGAACTCCATATTCCTTATGGCAATATCAGCACATCATTAACGATCAAGAGATGCAAGACACAATCAAGTTGTAAAATAGTGAAACTAACAAAAACAAAATTCATTCAGTATAAGTCTAAACCACACATGAATTGATGTGCAAACTAGCTAGCTAAATTCATAAAAGGCCTAAAGATATCTGAGCCAGAATCAATCCTGAAGCTCACTTGGTGAATAATCAATCTGGTTTAGAATCTCATTTTTCCTTTAATTTAGTGGCAAGAGATTTTCCGTGAAAGGATAGAATCTGATGGAACCATGTCCTTCGTTCTCATCATTACAGAAAGACCCAGTTCCGTCTAACACAAACTTCCTACTGTAACTCTTATTCTTCCAGTTGTAATAGTAGAAGGAGAAATCGTCATTTAAATTTTATGATAAACCAATCTGTTCCAGGAATAGGTATAACATCCAGCGTTTCTGGTCTCCAATCTAATATAGGTGGCAGTGCGAAAGACTCCACGATCCAGGGATAATCAATAGTACTAGTAGCAGTACTATTCTTTGTCTTGTCTTGATCCTCATACAGTATACACATCTTCAAGGAAGTGGGTATGACATCATCTCCATGTTTATTCCTTGCCTTGGTAGGATTTACATTAGATAATCGGCCACCCATTTCCATTAGATCAGTCTTGTACCAATCAAAGGAACCAATGATGACAGAATTAGGAACTGAGATTACTCGAAACTTTTCGGTAACAAAACTTAACTCGACAATTAACGGTTCACCATCAGCAGGCAACCAGTATATGGAACCATTTGCATATACAGAATTGGTGAAGTCATGTAGAAGTATGGGAGCAACTGGTGGTACTGCATCGATGCGTCTCCATGACTTGTGTCTCATACTAAAGATCTCACAAACATAATCTTTCTCTTTAGGTCCTCCACACCAACTCCATAAAGATACAACTTTGTAGTCCTCGGTAGCAATATCATATCCAAATGTATCCCAGTCGAAATTACTATATCCTTTCTCCTTGCAATTTCCAAGATCACCTTCCCAAAGTGTTGATTCTCTTGTGCTGGGGTTATATACACAAACAGAATAGTTGTCCCTGTTTATGAAACAAATCAAACCATTGACTATATTGAGCATATATACATCATTAGGCCATGTAAAAGGAATTTCCCCCTGAACAGCTGCTCCTTCTCTCACATCATCAGATGGTAATAACAATTCCGCGGATAAGAAACATCGTTCATTACCTTTATCCCAATACCATAGAGATGGCACCCTGACGAGAAGGGAGGTAGCACCAACAGTACCATTACAACTGCGCGTTTGTGACCGAGTAAAGTGTAAACTAATGAAGTGTGGATCTTTTTGAATCAAAGATTGCCAGATTTTGCATACACACTTGAACCTCATAAGTGATTTAGCAGGGAGTCTACTCAATATCTCAGAAATTATTAGTTCATAATCACCCAACGGAGAAACTTTGATCATCATCTTCTTTTTCTTCTTCTTCTCTTTTCTGTATCCTCCCTTGTTGTTTCTTTTTCGCGCTTGGATACCCCATTGCTTCATCCTTGTTGTTCTGGTACCTGGTTAGAAAAACATGAAGACAAAACTATCGAATATTAGGGGTTCACTGACCTATCTATTGGGTAACAAGCCATATAACTGAATGTGGATTGATCACAAACAGGTTATACGCATTTGAGTTAAGGGTCGTTTGTAACTAACATATAAATGCAAACATGTATAAATGAATCGACGAATTCAAACTTAATTATAGAGATTGAAAACACACAGAAATTCGAAATCCTTAGCTTCCTAATCTTACCTTTGGTAATGCAATAGACATCAAAACCAAACAATGATTTTCCGAACGAAATTACGAATACAAAAGATGTTCTCTCAACAGAAAGCAAATATAGTAGAGCATATTAATTATACCTGGCGAAAATCAGTAATTTCTGTTGGATATTTTCTAACAATGGACGCATTGAAGGAACAGACACGCCTGTTCACTCTGAAAAAATGCATGTAGAGATGAAGAGTCATCTCCAAAGGGTGTGATTTCCTCTTTAAACTGGAGACTTGTTTTCATTCAAAATACATCTCTCAACTTTCTCTGTTTTCTTTCTCACAAGCATCATCAGTATCAAAACCAGTGTGTTCTTGGTTGAATCAAGGTCGTACAAGCTTTGAATCCAACAATTATTGTGAGGCTTCAAGTATCCTGACGGCCATATTCATTGACCTGTTTGTACTCGTCAATTCAATTGGAAAAGGGTCGAATAATTATCGAAAAGAATCTTTCATTAAAGCCTTGAACCCTAATCCAACATTCTTTCTTCACCCTGTTTTATCGTCTATTTTAACAATTTCTTTAACTTTTAATTCCGCCGGCTGAATACTAGTACAAAGAACCGAAACTTCATGCTACAGTATTTATTTGAAGTAGAAGAGCGGGAGGACCTTGAACCTCAAGTCGGGTACTAGAAAACGCCCATGTCCATCATGGGCCTTAGGTGCATACCGAGGCAAGCACAAAGGCCCATCATAACTAGGATCCTAGTTGGTTTGTGAATTTTATTAGCAAGGGAAAATGATGCTCAGGCCCCACCCATGGATAACCCATAATATGAGGCCCTTAATTAAAAGAAGTTTAAATCTAGGCCCCGAATTATTAAAAGACTTTGATACCCTTATGCATATTGTCAAGCCCATAATCAAATAAAATTTAAATCTAGGCCCAAAATTATTTAATTTTGGCCCGAAATTATTAAAATACAGTGCGAATGTGTAAACAGAAGTTACACATGCATATGGCATGTGTAACCAGAAGTTACACATCCTTATGACATATATAATGCAAAGTTACACTTGTATATACAATTATTACTTTAATATTCATTTACAATAATTTCTTAGCATGTGTAACTAGAAGTTACACATGCATTTGTTTAGTGTAACTGAGAGTTACATATGTGTCTATCTAGTGTAACTAAGAGTTACACATGCATCTGACTTGTGTATTCAGCGTCAACTTCAGTTCCAGCGAGACTGTTGCCACGTTTAAGCAATTAGCTTTTATGAAGTTATCTGAAACCTGAAATATAACAACAAGCAACTAGTATTTACACGATTAAAATGAACAGTACATGCAACACTGTATATTCAGTTTCACAAGCATCTGACTAGTGTAGCTAGCAGTTACACATGCATCTGAATTGTGTAACTGAGAGTTACGCATGCATATAACATGTGTAACTAGGAGATACACATGCATCTGGATTGTGTAAATTTCAATTACACATGCATATGACCAGTGTAACTAGGAGTTACACCTGCATATGGAATATGCCATTTATCATGAACTTGCAAGCCTAAGTTACCTAAAGCGAAGTATGTGTAAGTAAAGGTTACACATGATAATTAGATGTGTAACTTATAGATACACATCTACTTAACTTGTTCATATGCAAAAAGATACACATCTACTTGACTTATAGGTATACTTCTACACCACAGGCATTGATATGATAATAAAGTTAAATGTAGCGAAGGTGCAATATGGCAGGCAAAGAATATCTGCTAAGGATCAGAATGAACAATAAAAATGTATGTTCATTGAGTATGTATTAAGCATATGATATTAAGTATGTATCCATTAGAGCTTTCACGACTAGTAAACCTATGTGTGCTTCAACCTTCTTTGTGAAACCAATAACAATGTCAAAACCACCTTAAGTAAGTAAGAGAACCGTTCTCTGGTGTCAATTCGACTTCTTAGCTACAATTTCCTTTTCTCTCCGGGTTGTCAGTAAATGATTGAATGTTTGTGACAGAAGAATGTGATCAATCGACCTGATTCCCAATGAATAATTAAACTTAGCATATGTTATTCCAGTAGTTGATAAAGTGATAGTCAGGGTTTATGTCAACATAGATGATGAGTGCTAAAAAGTGCATATTTCTATATCTTTTTCTTGGCATTTAACTCATCTTTTGTGCATTAATTCTACATTTTATCCCATATTCTGTATTTTCTTTGTTTTCAAGAATAAATATTTTTATTAATTAATTTTGCATTTTTAGGTAATAAATAAAGTTAGATGAATTGCGAAGCGGAAAAGAGCAGAAAAGTAGTGAAAAGCCGGGAGGAATTACACAAGGAAGCCGCGAAGAATGTTGTGCACAAGACCAAAAGGCTAGAAATGGGCTTGAAGAGGAAGAATTGTTCTTAAAGAAGATATGGGCTTGGCATACCCAAGGCCCAAAACCCTCACCCAAATCCATTTCATATATCCATACCCGTTTCCCTTTATAGCCGTCAGATTGGATCATCTCAGCATCTTACGGTCGCAGCATCGCCAGTCATCAAAGTCTGAAGCTCCTGTCTAACACTACAGCACCTAACTCCATCTTGAGCCGTCAGTTTCGTTTTACTTCCGCATCCAACGGTCGCTCCTCGCTTCTTTCTGTCTCGCCGTTAGATCGATCCATCATCTTCGCATCCAACGTCTCATCCTCGCTGTTCATCAACAATTGCTAAACCCGCTCAACACCCGAGTACCAAATACCCTATACCCAAAACAAACGCACCCCAATCCATTTTCCATCGACTTCTTCTCTTTCTCCCTCACCCTCTGCAACACCACCATACCCTGTCGCACCACCACCTTCCTCAACTGCCACAACCACCACCAAAAGCCATCATGGCTATTACCTAACGAAACCCTATCTAGTTCCCCCTTCTTTCTAGCCAGCTATCATACCAATTTCTCTCCTAGGGTTTCAGAGACAGGAAAGAAGAGAAATTGGTAAAATAGCTCGAGCTAGAGGAGCAGTTGGACAACAGGAGACGCAGGAGAGGAAATTGAAGTATGGGTCGACACTTTGGAGCAGTTATCAGAGATTAGGTGAGTCGATTTTGATTTCTATTTCACAACAGAAAACCCTAATTTTACAAATTGAAGATTTTTGGGAATTGTTGATTGTAACTAGAAATAGCAGAGTGGGTGAAGATAATTGAGTAAAATCAGAGTTGTTAGGTGAGTCAATTTTGGATATTTGGTAAACCCTAATGTCTACTGTTTTGGGAATTTTTGGGTGAAAAGGGTGTAAACCCTAATTATGTAATTGGGTATAAAAGGGGATATTGGGTGAGTGTTGGAAGTATCTCTGGACTAGCCAGTGTATCCCCATGAGGGCTGGACTAGCCAGTTCCTCTTGGGTAGATTTTTCTTCCATGTTTGTAATCTTCTGTTTTAATTCCAAGTTTCAATTTCAATTACTCTTTATGTTTATCTTGTTCTAATTTCATGTGCTAGGGTTTAGATGAAACTCTTGATTGCATGCTAGGATAGTTAATATACATGTTGTTTTGTGATGTTTAAACTGAAGTAGGACTGATAATTAGCCATTTGAGCTAATTCACCTGTGATCAGCTGTGCTGTAAGAAGACAGCTGATGCTAGGGGTGAAGTTAGTGACTGTGGTTAAGAAATCAGTCCATTTGAAGGACTGTATTGAACTGCCTTAGTATTGATGAATTGCTATGTGGGTTAACTCACTTGTGATCAGTTGTGCTGTAAGAAGACAGTTGATGCTAGGAGTGTAGTTAGTCAGTAGTTAAGAATTCAATCCACTAGAGAGACTGCCTTAAGCTAAGTTAACTAGTTGAGCTAAATACCTGTGATCAGCTGTGCTGTAAGAAGACAGCTGATGCTAGGGGTAAGTTAGCAAGGTTAGTTAGTAAATCACTCATTGTAGTCTTCCCTGAAAGAACAAGTCATAGCTTGCATAAGAACTTCCTTAGTTTAGGATCAAGATGTGGAATCAAATGCCTTAGTATCCTCCTAGTCTACCATCTGTAGCTGTAATCTTCTTCACTGCCTTTGGCTCACTGCCACTGAAGTTCACATTCTTGTTTACTGTCACTAGCTCAGCTATCTAGGAAACTTCAATAGCCCTCTCCAAGTCCCTGTGGACAAACCCTTTCTTCCCATCACTAGCTACAACTGACCCTGTGCACTTGCAGGTCAGTTTGTAGGTTTCTTTCAAAACCCACCAAGTTTTTGGCGCCGCTGCCGGGGACTCGGTAGCGGTGCCATTGTTGTTTTCTTTTTCTTTACTTTACCCTGTACATATTTTGTGTAGTTTTTTTTCTTTTCAGTCATTGCTACTGCAACTGTGTAGTTCTGCATCATTTGCATACTACTTGTATATATGTGTTAGCTGTACTGTTAGTTGTGGTTTTAGCTGCATCATTGTTTTATCTCACTGCATCATTGATAGTGTAACTTAGTGTAACTTGCATTAGCATCTTGCATATTGCATATTAGTTTGCATCTTAGTTTGCATATCACTGCATACCTGCAAATCATCACTGCATCTGTAGCATTGCCCTGTTGCTTTGCTCATTGTCTGCATATTTGGTCACTGCATTTGTAGCTTTGCTTAGCCCTGTATCTGCAAACTACTAATGTGGATTCGCTCATTGCTCTGTAGCCTTCCTCTGAAATATACCTACAAAGCATCACTACATCTGAAGCATTGGTGTGCATCTTAGCAACATCACCTGTACTTAAGCATTGAGTCTTATCATTGCAACTACCATTGAGTCTATGTTAGTTGTAGTTGTCTCCCTGTAGTCAGCTGCACCTTCTCTTTGTTAGTATATCCATCTTGATGTGCTATGCTTCGCTTCAAAGAGACTGATCTTCTCTTTTGAGCCAACAGATGCTGTTACAGCCAGCCTCTGGTGCTGCTGCTGTTTTCTGTGTTGCCTGCTGCTGCCTCCTGTTGCTGAGCCTGTGCTGCTGCTGTGCTCCTGTTGCTGAGCCTTTGCTGCTGCTGCTGTGCTCCTGTTGCTGAGCCTGTGCTGCTGCTGCTGCTTCCTGTTGCTGCTGCTTGCCTCTGGTGTTGCTGCTGCTGTGGCTGATGCTGCTGTGTTACTGCTGCTGCTGCAGCTGGATTGAACCAAGCCCAACTGGGTTGTGCAACTAAAACAGAACAGCTGGGCTGTGCTACAAGAGTAAGCCTAAACTTTGGCTTGTGTAAAATTTTCTGGGTTTGTAAATTAGATTGAACTGAACTGTGGGCTTGACCCAAAAAAAGTTGACAACCATTTTCAAACCCAGTTGCACTTCTTTTTGGGCTGTGTAAATTCTAAAAGTGATTATGGGCTTGTGAATTGGACTGTGGACTTAGTTACATTTTGGGCCTCAAACTGAAATTTGTTTAAACTGTGGGCTCCAACCATTCGTGGGTTTAGACTCAACTGAACCTTAAACCCCTACATTGTGAGCTTAGACCCAGACCAAAAATTTGAAAAACGTTTTAAAGTTTTAAAACCCAACTGAGCTCCCCTAATCAAATCATAAGCCTAAACTAAAAGCCCAATTGGGCTGTGTGATTGTGTTTAATTTGTGGGCTTGCAATAATTTTTTGTTTCAAACTGTGGGTTTAAACCCAAGATAGGACTTGCACCTGAATTGTGGGCTTAGACCCCAAACAAATTTGAACTTCCTGCATTCTGGGCTTGACCCAAACTAAATCTGTAAAACGTTTTCAAGCCCAGATGGGCCTAAGCTTTTGGCTATTCTGTTAGCCCAAAACCCAACTGAAACTGAATTTCTGGGCTTGTTTCTGAACTGTGGGCTTGACCCAAACAAAAAAATTGAAAATTTGAACTAGTTAGCTGGGTTTTTCTCCCAATCTGAAAACCCACCTTTTTCCCTAAAAACCAAAAAGTTTTTTTTTCCCATTAAAACCAAAAGGCTTTTTCCCATAAAAACCAAATGTTGTTCATTCCCTTAAAAACCAAAATTTTCCCAAAAAAGTCCAATCCCATTAAAAACCAAATTTTCTTGTATAGAGTCTAGTAGATAGTTTCTTAGTTAAATCTTTTGTTTCTCTTGTACATATTTTGCTAATCCAATGTGACTCTTAACTGAAATATGTTGGATTTTTGCCTTGAATAACGGAGTTTTAATTCTGCTTTCGCCGAAATCGGGTATTCTCTCTCCTTTTACTCTACTCAGCATGTCCCTTTCCATATGTTGCATTTCAATTCTTTCCATATTTTGAAACATTGAGGACAATGTTTAGTTTAGGTTTGGGGGTATAGAGTAGATACCATGATAATATGCCATAATCGAAAAATTGAACTCTTCCTTTTTGTAAAAAAAAAAAAAAAAAAAAAAAAAAAAAAAAAAAAAAAAAATTAAAAAATGAAAAAAACATAAAAATGGAGCTCATTTACCTTGAAATATTGACTCTTGTGCAAATATGTAATTAGGAGTCTTAGTCTAGATATTTAGGCACCCTGATTCTAGCACAATTCACATAGTGATAAGAAACTTGCACGCGCACGATCTACCAATACATGTATAGCCTCGATCTTCAAGGTGTTTGATAGGAAGTTAGATTGCCAATCACTTTAGAATACTGAATGAGACTTGACTAGCTTGTTCTTTGGTTGGCTGGGATAGAAGTTGGAGGATACGTTAAGAAAAGCAACCATAGAATTTGACCGGATACATTCGATAAGGGCCACCTCTTGCTAAGAGTCATGTAATTATGTTTTTCTTTTTGTTCATATATCAAAAGTGTCACTATGTTGTAAAGATCAAAGTTATTTCTTACAAAAAAAAAAAAAAAAAAAAAAAAAATCAAGTATTTATTTATTCCATGTTTTGTCATGTTAAAGACAATAGTTCTCTCTTGTTCCAAAAATAAAAGAGAGTAATCAATGTAAATAAGAGTCATGTAAAGAGTTATCTTTTTGTTGTAAATAGTCTTGTAATAAGCAAGGAGGGTGCAGCCATCGATGTATAACGCGGGTAAACTGAAATATCACCAACTCACTGGGTGAACATTCACAATTCTCGTAAAGCCGGACAGCTAGCTTGGCTTAGAATTCGGTTCTTAGCCTAAAAACTATCTCTTGGTGGTTAGTAGTCATAACTTCAGGTCATTCTAGAAACATGTGTAGATACACTTTACACTCTTATCACATGTCTTTTTTGTTATCAGTGCTAGGATTGTGCCTTTGATAGCTAGATTGACATCTCCATTTTGCTGTGAGCTTAAACTGACTTGCACATGTCACATTTCATGGAATATGAGCTTATATTTTGTCCTTAGGTTTTGTAGGCACACCTCTGGTAAACCTTCACGAGACTTCACTCGTCCACTAGGGACACTTAGTGGTTTTAAAAGGCTTAGTGCATACGCTAAATGCATTCGGAGACCAGCGACAGTGGTATAGGTAGGATTCCTTAGTTTTGTTTTACTTGAGGACAAGTAAAATTCAGGTTTGGGGGTATTTGATGAGTGCTAAAAAGTGCATATTTCTATATCTTTTCTTGGCATTTAACTCATCTTTTGTGCATTAATTCTACATTTTATCCCATATTCTGTATTTCTTTGTTTTCAAGAATAAATATTTTTATTAATTAATTTTGCATTTTTAGGTAATAAATAAAGTTAGATGAATTCGAAGCAGGGAAAAGAGCAGAAAAGTAGTGAAAAGCCGGGAGGAATTACACAAGGAAGCCGCGAAGAATGTTGTGCACAAGACCAAAAGGCTAGAAATGGGCTTGAAGAGGAAGAATTGTTCTTAAAGAAGATATGGGCTTGGCATACCCAAGGCCCAAAACCCTCACCCAAATCCATTTCATATATCCATACCCGTTTCCCTTTATAGCCGTCAGATTGGATCATCTCAGCATCTTACGGTCGCAGCATCGCCAGTCATCAAAGTCTGAAGCTCCTGTCTAACACTACAGCACCTAACTCCATCTTGAGCCGTCAGTTTCGTTGTACTTCCGCATCCAACGGTCGCTCCTCGCTTCTTTCTGTCTCGCCGTTAGATCGATCCATCATCTTCGCATCCAACGTCTCATCCTCGCTGTTCATCAACAATTGCTAAACCCGCTCAACACCCGAGTACCAAATACCCTATACCCAAAACAAACGCACCCCAATCCATTTTCCATCGACTTCTTCTCTTTCTCCCTCACCCTCTGCAACACCACCATACCCTGTCGCACCACCACCTTCCTCAACTGCCACAACCACCACCAAAAGCCATCATGGCTATTACCTAACGAAACCCTATCTATTTCCCCCTTCTTTCTAGCCAGCTATCATACCAATTTCTCTCCTAGGGTTTCAGAGACAGGAAAGAAGAGAAATTGGTAAAATAGCTCGAGCTAGAGGAGCAGTTGGACAACAGGAGACGCAGGAGAGGAAATTGAAGTATGGGTCGACACTTTGGAGCAGTTATCAGAGATTAGGTGAGTCGATTTTGATTTCTATTTCACAACAGAAAACCCTAATTTTACAAATTGAAGATTTTTGGGAATTGTTGATTGTAACTAGAAATAGCAGAGTGGGTGAAGATAATTGAGTAAAATCAGAGTTGTTAGGTGAGTCAATTTTGGATATTTGGTAAACCCTAATGTCTACTGTTTTGGGAATTTTTGGGTGAAAAGGGTGTAAACCCTAATTATGTAATTGGGTATAAAAGGGGATATTGGGTGAGTGTTGGAAGTATCTCTGGACTAGCCAGTGTATCCCCATGAGGGCTGGACTAGCCAGTTCCTCTTGGGTAGATTTTTCTTCCATGTTTGTAATCTTCTGTTTTAATTCCAAGTTTCAATTTCAATTACTCTTTATGTTTATCTTGTTCTAATTTCATGTGCTAGGGTTTAGATGAAACTCTTGATTGCATGCTAGGATAGTTAATATACATGTTGTTGTTCTTGTGATGTTTAAACTGAAGTAGGACTGATAATTAGCCATTTGAGCTAATTCACCTGTGATCAGCTGTGCTGTAAGAAGACAGCTGATGCTAGGGGTGAAGTTAGTGACTGTGGTTAAGAAATCAGTCCATTTGAAGGACTGTATTGAACTGCCTTAGTATTGATGAATTGTTATGTGGGTTAACTCACTTGTGATCAGTTGTGCTGTAAGAAGACAGTTGATGCTAGGAGTGTAGTTAGTCAGTAGTTAAGAATTCAATCCACTAGAGAGACTGCCTTAAGCTAAGTTAACTAGTTGAGCTAAATACCTGTGATCAGCTGTGCTGTAAGAAGACAGCTGATGCTAGGGGTAAGTTAGCAAGGTTAGTTAGTAAATCACTCATTGTAGTCTTCCCTGAAAGAACAAGACATAGCTTGCATAAGAACTTCCTTAGTTTAGGATCAAGATGTGGAATCAAATGCCTTAGTATCCTCCTAGTCTACCATCTGTAGCTGTAATCTTCTTCACTGCCTTTGGCTCACTGCCACTGAAGTTCACATTCTTGTTTACTGTCACTAGCTCAGCTATCTAGGAAACTTCAATAGCCCTATCCAAGTCCCTGTGGACAAACCCTTTCTTCCCATCACTAGCTACAACTGACCCTGTGCACTTGCAGGTCAGTTTGTAGGTTTCTTTCAAAACCCACCAATAGACATAAATAATTCTAATCAAGTTCTATATTTAGATGCAAATTTCAATATGTTATTCCAGTAGTTGATAAAGTGAGAGTCAGGGTTTATGTCAGCATAGACATAAATAACACATTAAGAAGATGATCTATGGAAATGACTAATGCAGGGTACAGAATGATTGAATGTTTGTGACAGAATTACTAGTTACACATAATTTAGCATGTGTAACTACTAGATACACATCTAATTAGCATGTCTAACTAGTACATACGCATCCATTTAGCTAATGTACCTAGAAGTTACACAATAATCCAATAATTTTGCTTTCCCCCCTGTTAAATAACAATGTATAATGACTAGATAACGCCTCAAGATCATGCCAATTCAATACCCTGACAAATGAAACGAAAATCACTCAATCAGTTAGCATGTGTACCTATAAGTTACACATCTAATTAGCATGTGTAACTAATAGCTACACATACTTGAGATATTGAACCCAAGACCATAGTGATATAAAATTTCCAAAGCATCTTCCATACCACAAACCTAGTAAAGAAAATTGTACGTGTAAGGAAAACATTCATAAACGAGTACTCAGGTGGAAACGCTAGGAAATACCGACACTCATAAACTTGATAGAAGAGAAAATGAGAGAAACCTTTCCAACCATATAACTACTCTTTTCATAAAAACCTGCAATATATATAACATAAACTTTATATCCCAGGATGTGTAACTGCTAGTTACACATCCATATAACTATTCTTTTCATAAGAACCTGCAATATATATAACATAAACTTTATATCCCAGGATGTGTAACTAGAAGTTACACATCCTGGTAACTACTAGTTAGCAGAAATCATCATTAATGCATAGTTTATATAATACATCTCAGATATGAACCATTCATTAATGCATAGTTTATATAATACAAGTTGTTGTAAGCATGTAATTGTTTAGTCAATCATGTTTATAGACTTCATGCTAAACAGGGAGTTCCAGTACAAAGAGATTGTATTTATCGAATGAACTAAAAACTGAGAATCCATCTTACCTCAAGGTGCAGGTTTTGCTACTTCTCCAAAAGACGTATTCCAGCATGATTCATCCCAATCCCATCCACGGAGTGTGTACCATTAAGCTGATAAAAGGTCCACCAATTAAATTAAGACAAGGACAGGTAGTTACCAAACAATAATAAGATAATTCTTAAAGAAGTTCACAAATTAGGGAGAGATTCATACACAACTTTCCAAAGACATGAATTTCCTACGGTAGTAAACTCCTTCCAAAATTGACCAATCTAATCCATATCTTCTCTTATTGTGGTCATCGATAACATTCATTAGCCATTGCGTAATGAACCCTCCTACTTAGCCATTAATGTAGGGATATAATAGCACAAGACCAATGCAAGCTGTTGGCGTCTCCACAGCTTTATCGGTTAATAACACCACTTGACTTCTTCCTTACTCAGATAACATTCATCCCAGAACCTCCAGAATCCATGACAAATACCCACCTGGTTCACCGACCTTCACAACTAGATTCAACTGCCAAATACTCAACCATGCTCAAGCCATAAATACAACCCCAGTTCATATCCATGTAACATCCACCATACTCACACTTTCTTCTTTTCTCTGCCTGAGATCTTCACAACCTCAATTATCTCTTAAATCCATCATAAAGACCCACACATACCACTGCCTTTGCTTACTGGTGGATTTGATAAGAAGAACAAAATCAAGTTATCATAGAACCGCCCATTTCCAGCTATTTTATGTCTTGAAATTCCACAAATTCTTCACCTAACGGCTGCCAGAACTTAAGGCAAAAAAATTGCAGCAAAAACACTTGCACAGAGACTTACCAAGAATCATATGAACTTGAAATGGTGAAGAAGGGATAATCTTCCTGCAACATTTCCACATCCAACACAAAACACAATCATAAAATCGTTCAAATACACTATCATTGCAACAATCCCCTTCATATATATCCCACGAAAATAATCAGTAGTAACAACTTCAGCTCTTCGTTATTTTATTGCTTGAAAACAATAAGCAAAGGCAGACATTCAATATAGTATTCAGAGATATGAATGAAACTAATAATCTGAACTGAGATTCATTTCAAATTGAAAAATTCGTAATATCAAAAATTGAAATTAAACCTATAATTAGATCGAAACTCAGTGAAACTTAATTCCGATTCTGACTAGTATGACACATCTAATCAATCGATTGAACCACAGATCCCTTACGAATATCGCCATTGAACAGTTTCTCATTCAACCGAGTTTCTGACACAACATAATGAGTCGAATCTGAGTCAGAAACCAGTAATCAAAGTCGATCTTGCGATATTACCAGCAGATTTTTATCTAAATACTTGAACTACAGGTTTTAAGTTTACATAGCCTCAAAGAATAGCTGAAAACGCATTATGAGTTCATTTCACAGACATTTTCACTGAATTTTTATGGGTTTTGGCTTACGAAATTAACGAATCTGAGCTTAAAATGATGAGAAGTCCATGATAATTTCGAAATATGAGATCAGGGAGATGAAATGAATGAAAAAAAATGAAGATCGGTGAAATTTGGAGACGATGAAGAAGTTTTCTAGGGTTTTTGCCAGAGCCGAGAGAGAAAAAGAACGGAGAAGAGAGAGAAAAAAAATTGATAAATGAAAATATGTGTTGATATTCCTCTTGTATATATAGTAAAGGGTAGTCTTGCCATTATTAAAATTCGGAATAATTAATTATGGGCCAGATCTGAAGAAAAATTGATATTTTGGGCCTACCAATATCATTTTCTTAAAGTATGGAGTTGATAGTAATGAATCTATTTGATGGGGCTTGAAAATATAGTTACCATTTAGTTGGGGGTTCTAGTATTTTTCACTATTAGCAAACCCATAATTTATTTATGGGGATTTTAATAAAGTGCCACACTTCCAATATGCAGTTTCTGAAAATGTCACCGTTTTTTTCAGAGTTTATTAAATGCCATACTCTTGACTTTTTTATCCCGTTTTTTTGAGATAACGGTTAACGGCTGTTAGTCTCTGTTAGTGCATACGTGGCATTAAATAATCCGTACAAAATTACATAGAAGCCCCTGAATCAGTTAACAAGGATTGAGTTAATCAGTTCACTGGGATTGAGTTAACCGACTATAGAGTAGTGAGTTAACTCGTGACTCGGTGCACGTGAGAAAAACGAGAAAGATTTGCTAACGGTCGGAATACACGTGGGATCAATCTAAGAGAAAAAATCGACGATCCATATTTTACCTGGATTTATAACGGTCTTATTCATCATCTTGAAGCTCTATATACACTAATGAAGATCCCAAACTCTTCATTATTCAATTTCTTCAGAAGTTCAACACATAAAAATGAGCCAAAAGGTTATAAACTCTCCAGGTAGTGACAGTTGCAGTAGTAGTAGCAAGAGAAGCAGCAGCAGCAAATTTAGACAGCAAACTACCCCAGATCTATGTCCAACATGTGAACAAGGAAGTCATGAGTCTAAGATTTGTCCCTGGATGTACTCTAGATGCAAACATATACCTTGTAATGGTATAAGACAACTACTAAGATCCAGCACAAGAGAAACAGATGGAGAAATGTTCTTGAAGTGTTCAAATCCTACCTGCACCTACTTTGAATGGTTTGATTCTGCCAATCATCCACTCAAATCCAAGAATATCAATCTACCCAAAGAGAATTGTTGTTGTGCTTGTGGAGAAGAGACCCATTGTTACAAAGAATGCCCACTGCATAAGCAAGAATGCTACAAAGAGCAATGCAAGTCAATAATGCAGCTGAGAATATGCAAAAATGAACACAATAGAAACATTGCTTACCTGATCTGCACAGATTGTGAAGCATTTAGATGGGTTTCAGACCACCTTTTCATTGCTGTAAAAAATAGGGTTATCCATTCAAGTTTCAATCTCAATGCCATATGTAAGGAACTTCAAAAGACTATTAACATGTAATTAGTTCTTAACTAATATCATATCATTTCCATTCATAAAGTAAGATTATCCATCAAAATAAAACTGAATTCTGGTACATAAAAAAAACAGATCTAACACAATGATATCAGTGTCTAAAGCAAAATAAAAAGATCTAACACAACAAGAAGAACACACACACTTCTACTTCTTCTTAGCCTTGCTTTGCTTTCCCTTTGTGACAGGAATATGTTGACTAACAGATCCAATACCAGTAAAGTTCTGACTGAAATTCAGAACATCTTGTGTAGATCCATGGGTGCTAGGTTCTGCTAGTGCTCTTCCAAAGTTTTTAGGTCCTGTTGACTCACCAACAAATGAAGATGTACCTATGGATTTCTTCACCTTTGCTTTACCCCTTGCACTGCTACTTTCAGGATGATCTCTACTAGTGAAGGTGCAGTTTGCAGCATCATACTCGGTGCTTGGCATGAATCCAGTTGGGTTTTTACCAACATCACCACCAGCACAGGTTCTCTTATTATGACCAGCAGTAGATCCAAACTTTCCACATTTCCTTTTCTTCACCACAGTTTCAGGTTCATCATAGCTCATCTTCCTCTTCTTTGCTGGTCTTCCAGTTTTTCTTTGATAAGGAGGAGGCTTTAAGTTGATGTACATGGATGCCTGCCAATTAAGATAAGAAGAAGAGAAAAGAAATGAGAAAGTTAAAGTAAAGAAATGAAACCCTAAATATTCAGTAACCCTAAAAGAAATGAGAAAGTTAAAGTAGAGAAAAATAAGGATATAATAAAGTAGAGAAAAATAAGGATATAATAAAGTAGAGAAAATGTGAATGCATCACATTCAATAATATATTTAATGCTGAAAAAAGTACCTTATCTTCCCAGTTCCATTCACTTATGTCTTCTAGTGGATTTACAGCATCTGCATATATGGTCCTATAATATTCCACAGAGTAGTAAGGAGCACAATAATTGTTCAACCAATCAAACAAATGTGTCAGTTTACAGAAAAAAAAGTAATAGCATATTACAACCCAAAAGTAATAGCATATTACAAAATTTCTTACTCTTTCCAGTTGGGCCTGAGTAGTTTCAATGCACATACAGCATGTTGACAAGGGAATCCCCTTAGCTTCCATTGCAAACAAGTGCATTGTTTGTCTACAATGTTCACTGTGAAAATTTTCTTGGTAGACACATTAGTTACCAAATAAACCTTTCCAACCACACTTCCTTCTGTATCAAACTTCTCAACCAAGTCAAGCATCTTATTTATCAACTTAACAGCAGCAGGGACCAAATCATTTTGATTCCACTTAGCAGATTCTTCCCTTCTCTTAAATAACAAACCCATTACTAACTGACCATACATCATGCCTAGTTGGATTATTAGTTTATCTCTCATATTAGAACTCATAGAATTAAATGATTCTGAGAAATTGTTATTCATATGCTCACAACAGCTAAGGGGATCAAAATAAGCCCTAGACCAAGTACTTGGATCTTCTTTCCTAAGATATTCACCAGCAGCCGGACTTTCTTTGCATATGTTGTCAAAGTGCTCCTACATTATAGTAACCTGAGTTATTATATAACCTACTAACTATGAATCAAAAAACATAGGGATATTTAAAAAAGAGAGGCACAAACCTGAAAATGCCTCACTTTGTAAGCTTTGCATGCATTCCACAATAAGTTGTGCAAGGTTGGTGCCTTGTGGTACTTCTTGAAGTTCTTGTACAAGTGCCTGCAAATAAAGAGTAATTACCTATTTTATACTAACTCTAAACCCAAAACACATAATGTAAACTAATGTAAAAAAATAACTAAACTTAAATACCTGAAGCAATATCTAACTCTTGCACCAGGTAAAACCTTTGGAACAGATTCCAACAACCCTTTTTGCCTATCAGAAATAAAGGTAATTCTGCCAGCATGATGTGCATTGATTGCTGGAGCCAAATCCTTGAGGAACCCAGTCCAGCTCTCCTTGGTTTCACTCTTAGCCACCTTAATGCCTAAAGGCACCATAGAATTCTGACCATCAATTGTTGTTGCAGCCATTAGAACACCACCACGCTTTCCAATTAGATGGCATGCATCTAAACCTATAACTCCCCTGCAAGCTTTCTGAAATCCTCTCATTGGTGCAGCAAATGAAATAGTCATGCTCATGAATGTCTTATCTGCACATTTAGTAACCAACCATTAAATAACTGAGCACCACTTACAAATAAATGAACCAACCATGAATGTCTTAACATAATGTACACCTCTTTTCCCATAAGTGTATTTAGCAACAGACCCTGGATTAGTATGAGCCACCATTGCACAAAAGATGGGTACATCCTTGTAGCTGTCTTCATAATTACCAAACAGATCTTCTAAAAGAATATTTCTAGCCTTCCATGCACAAATATAAGGTATATTGATGTTATGAGTTACAAAAAAGTCTCTTGCAATGTGTTTAGGCTTTGGAATTAAGGCCCCAGCTGTCTGCTTTAACTTCTCATGTACCACATCTTTTAGGAACTCAGGATCCGCGGATCTGTTAAAACTCTTTGGATCCGCAACACAAGTGTGTTCTAGATTAACCTTCCTAACAATAAAAGTAGGCTCATGCCTTTTTATGCTAGCATTTACAAAATAGTTACAGCCATACTCTTCCCTAAACCTACATCTCACTCTTAATCTTGTTTTGTCACTCTTATAGACCGTATACTGATAATTATGTTTTACACAGTAACCCCTAAGATGTTTCTTATAATCACTCTTGTTATTAAAAGCATACTTTACCTCCATATTAGTAGGATCAACAGGAGTCACCTCTTCTTCTATAGGGAATAATGGTTCTTCTTCTTCATCACTGTGCATATTGAAGATTTCTTTCCACTTCTGGTAATCAAGCTTTGGTTTGGAATATTTATCATCATTTACTTCAGGACCATCATTATCCTTATCATTATTCTTGTCATCATTAGAAACTGCAATCAACATCAAAGTGTTAGTACATGTAAAAAATAAACAAAAAATTATAAACACTAAAGGGTCCATACCTTCTTCATTGTCTTCTTCACTACTGCTTGAATCACTGCTTTCATCTCCAACTTTGTATGTCTTGACAATATCTTCATAATCAATATCATTCTCTTCATCACTGTCAAAGATTGGTGGAGCATTTGGGTCTTCAATGGGGTGACATTCATCTACAGTAGTGTTCTCTAGCACCACATTGTCCTTATCATCACCATCAATATTGTCCCCTGCATCAGTCTTATCCCCTGTATCAGTCTTATCCCCTGCATCAGCCTTATCCCCTGCATCAGTATTATCCCTTGCATCAGTGTTATCCCCTGCAGCAGTGTTGTTTACTTCATCAACCCAGTAATCATGATTAAAGTTATCAACTGGTGTACTGCTAGAACCAATAACAGTGGCTTGACTTAGGAAAGAAAAACCCTGAGATTCCACTTCATTTAACAGATCCATGAACAACAACTTCCTAGATGCTCCTCCATTTGAGTTTTCATTCTTTGATTGAGCATGCAACCTTGGTGATCTCCTTGTAGGTGATATCTTTACTGACTTTTCCTTTGAAACTGGCTTCTTAGCAATCCTCTTAGGTGCCTTCTTAGGAGTCTCATCAATTGTTACTACTGGTTGTTCCATTGCAGTCTTAATGAAGTCATTATCATTCCTAAATTCTGAATTCATTACACTCATTTGTAAACATATGAAGCCTTTATCATCAGGTACAGCATGCTCCCAAAACTTAAACAAGTCTTCATTTGTAACCAAATACTCAGGCAGACATGGGTCTATGGTCCAGTATAAATTTGGAATTTATGTTTCATCAAGATGCAACTTAACACGTAACATCTGCTCAAATTCCTTAAGGTCAATTCTATCTCTATCCATGTGAGGGAATAGCAAATTAAGTTTACTATTCACAACAAACACACTGATATCTCTATATGGATAATATGTATGATCACTGTAAATGAACAAACAAAATAAAATTCATCAAATTCCACACTTCACACAAAAAACCCCTAAAATAAAATTCATCAATTCATCAAACACACGAAATTAGGGTTTTAAAAATTCCACACTTCACACGGAAAACTCCTAAAATAAAATTCATCAAACACACGAAATTAGGGTTTGAAATCGTACCATATCTGCTGCTTGTCCTTCCCGTTATTCTTCTTCATCTTCAGCTCCCCAACCCTAAGATAAAACCCCTAATTCAACTCAGAAAAACGAAATTAGGGTTTGCAATCATACCATATCTGCTGCTTGTCCTTCCCCTTCTTTTTCTGAATCTCGATCTTTACTAAAACCCTTTACTTAGACACTAAACCTAAGCAAAATCCCGCTGAAAACTGACCCAAACCCTAATTTCTTCCACTAGAGAACAGAGCGGACAGAGAGAAAGATCAAACCCTAGAAGAAAAATGAAACAATACAAAGTTACAAACTGTTTTCAATCCCACGAAGGATAAAGTAGTCATTTAGCCTGTGCTACGTGTAATAATCTCGTGCACGACATCTTGAGCCGTCCACATAAGATACGTGTAAGTAATCTGGACAAAGTCAAAAAAATTTGACCAATCATGTGGGTCCAAGGCGTTAGTGCTAACGGTTGTGGCATTAAATAAACTCTGAAAAAAACGGTGGCAGTTTCTTGAATCGGGATTTGCAAGTGTGGCAGTTTGTTAAAATTTCCTTTATTTATTTATTTATTTTGATTGGCAAACTTAAAACTTATGATGTATTATTTGAGTTCCAGTTCCACTATCTAGTTCACGGGGTTAAAACTAGGGCTGCACAACGGGTAAGGTGGGTAGGATATGGTCTATTTCGCCACCCTACCCGCTAAATGGCGGGTAAGAAATTTTTTACCCGCCATTAAACGGGTAAGATCCTACCCGACCCATTATTTCGCGGGTCGGGTAGGATAGGATAGCGGGTATAATCGTTTTTTTTTTCCCTTCTATGTTCTGGTTCCTACTTTCTACCATGTTCTGGACTTTGTGGTTCATAGTTACTACCTTGACTGTGTATACAAAAAGTGTTTCCCAAAAAGCAAAATAGAAAAAGAATAATCTTGCAACTGCCTATCTAAATATGTACCCAATGGTACTGCCAATCTAACTAGGGAAAAATGAACAGACAAAAACATCCTGCCAGGCACAAATCCATTTGTAGTCTCAAGAAACAAGAGTTCCATTCTTTTCAAAATCGACGATGAATCCCAGCATAATTTCATGTTCTTCACGTAACCTTGTTCTTCATATAGCAGTATCATCACCAAAAGCTCTTCATATGACCTTCTTCTTCAATCATCATCTACGAGGATGGAATACATACTAAGATCACCAAATAAATCTGCATAACAACAGTTGAAACATGAGTGGTTAAGGCTAAGTATTCATAGTTAAGAGAGATTCTAATTTTTTGCATTGTATACACTGCAGCTTATCCAAAGACCATCAACAACAAGAGGCTGAAGCAAGGGAAGCATGAAACACAATGTGGAAGTGATTAATTGTACAAATTGCAAAAAAAAATTGAGACAGTAATTTTGACAAGGTAGGTAGATCTGAAAACTTCTCAAGGAGGTACAGGAACTGCAGACTAATGTTTACCAATGTTCTATTTGAAATTATACTATGTGTCTGGTGCCTGCTGTACACTAAACTAGCATAGGGGGAAAAGTTTTACTAAATGTATGGGGTAAAGCCCCTGTGACAATTCATTAAAATCCAGAAAAAAAAACTATTCATTAGATGTATAAAATGAAACCCTTCTGGTGTAAGTTCGCACCCGCGTGCTTCAAGAAGGGTCAAGGACTGTGCACATCCTAGAAAGCCAATACCTGTTATATTGCTATAGTGATCAATATTAGGCGAACTCAGTTCATAACAACATTCCAAGTAAACCTATTTGAGTTTTCAATCTGACATACAATGTGAAACAAATGGTTTGAATGGATGAATTGAGCAGTTGAGAAAAAATGTACGAGTCTACTTGATGCATATGTATCTTTGATAAACCCTGAAACTACCATTTGACAATGAATATGATTGAATGCACTCAAATTCATACATTTATTCATGCAATATACTAACAACAAGTTCCATACCTGACTCTAAGACGTTATCCTCCTTCTCTTCAGCTCCTAGTGTAGATGGATCCATATCAATCGGCGTCCTCAACCAGTTCTGTAGGAGAATCAATGATTCCACAGTTCGGGGTCTTAAAGAACTACGGAAATGACCAAGTATTCGCTTTCCAGTACTGAAAGCAGATTCACTTGCAACTGAAGAGACGGGAATAGCAAGTATTTCTCTTGCTATAAGTGACAGAATATCAAAGCTTGCAGCATTGCTTTTCCACCAAGTCAATATATCAAACTTTGAACCTTCTTTCTTGTCTTTTGTTGGTGAGTAAATCTGCTCCGATAAGTATCTTTCCACCTCTGATTTGTCAAAATCCTCCATTGTAGACAACTAGGTTTTACGTTCTTCTCTATGGGCCTTATATCTTCTCTTTTTATGTAACGTAGAACTAGAACTAGAGATCTCTTGACTAGGACTACCACCAGTTTCACCTACAGATTCTGACGAGGCTAACACACTTCCTACACCTTCATATTCTTCCTTATAAGCTGTATATAATTCATTAAAATCCTCTTTCACTTTATCTAACCAATTTTTTACCAATCTTTGTTTCATCCAAGGAATATCATGCATAATCAAGTCTTCTAGTATTACTTGCATTCCACGTTCTTTTTCTCTTGGATAAAGAAAGCACAGAAATAAATAATAAAGGATTCATGTCTTTATACTCACCCCAATACTTGTTGTATTTAAGTAACATCTTCTCACCCATATGGCTTAAGTGAGGATCATAATGAGTTTTTTGCCATTCATTTAACTCTCCACGTACATCACAAATTTCTTCCAAAAATGTATGTGAAGTGACATACGTAGAACCAGAAAACTCAACAGTGGCTTCAAAAAATACCTGTAGAAACAGTTTTAATTGTTATCTAAGTAAGTTTCTCGAAATTTCAAAATTCCAATAGAGTAATATCTACGATGCATATTTCAAAGTCTGGACAATCTCATTCAACAACTTGTAAAGAATACACATATATGAGATAACACGGTACTTCTAACAGAGTCTGTGAATTCAATCATCAACATAGCTCGGAACACCAAGCAAGTACTACAAACTCAAATACTGCAACTAATTAAGATTGAAAAACAATAAAGAAAATAGGAGAGTAGCACAATACTTCTCCATGTTTGAACCTTCAAGTACTAGTAGCCTATGAACTATGTTCCCACTGGATTTCATAACAGCGAGTGTTTGATTTCATAACTGCTTGACTTGCGTCATTCCAAACAAATGTACAAATACTACAGAGTAACAAAAAAAATATAATTGCTCTCAATAGTCGTATGGAAGCACTGAACTGGATTCATAAGAACATATATAAGATTATATTCAAGTTCTAAAATGGTTTGATTATTGGGTGTGCAGTTTCACTCCAAGAGAGACAAAATAATGTTGCACAATTATTAGCCCACCACTCTGTTACTTTACTTCGGTTAGAGGACTAGAATGAAATCCTACCACACTGGTTAGGGAACTGCATCCAATTGGATATGTTGGATTCTTAAATTTAACTTCAGATTATCTAAAATGAAAAACAGCAGTAAGTTCACAAAAATTTGGGAGTATTTTTCAGTAGTCAGTTTGGTTTGTTTCAGTAGTCACTACCAAACATTTGGTAAGAAATGTCTACTCTAAAACATATGACTAGTAATCTAAGTTTCATACTTTGTTTTGTTTCATGCAATTAGTTCAAAAATGGTTAATAAAGAAAGATAAAATACCTGTAAAAATTGAACTAGGACTTGAGCATTAGCCCAATCATACTTTTCAGGAGCATGCACACGAGGCTTTTTCTTCTTGGATTTTCTCCGACCAGCTACGGGTTTTTCAAGAGCATCAGAATCAGAAGAACTATATTCGTATTCATCAGGAACGTATGTACAGTCAATATCATCAATATTAACACCCATTTCTGGTTCACCGGGAATATCGAAGACAAACCTATCACGAAATGCTTTATCCGACCGTCCTATCCTTATAAAGGCCTTTTCATATTTTTCTGCAGCTTCCAACATCAAATAAATGGATTTCCATCTTGTTTTCACGTATAACATTCGGAATTTCTGAAATCAACAGCGGGACTAATCTCAAATAAACTCAAGCTTTTGTTTGCTAAGCCTTAGTGTGTATTCACATGCTTGGAATCTGTAATTATATTTTCAGAATCATTGTAGTTTTGTACTCCATCCAAAATGTATATGAAAAACACCAAAAGATCATTGTCAAATAATAGCAAGTTATTACTTATCCAAAAGTAATGGGGAAAAAAGAAGTAATTACTATCCATACTGAACAAATCAAATTCAAGACAAGGCAAAAAATAAAAAATAAGTTGGACGTAGATGACTACATATTGCATAGTTATGAGCAATCACATCTCATAGTGAGATGGGTTCTAGACACATGCAGTCGTTTGGGGTGATGTAGACTGTAGAGAGTGCAGTGAGTAAGCAAACTTTCTAGTAGACAACAAAACCCCTTGTTCTTCCAGGAATCACATATAGTTATGAGCAATATGTATAGACTATCTGAAAAGCAGGCGAGTTCAGTCACATACCAAAATAGGGTTAAAAAGAGGACAAGAACCATATAGACTTAAAAAGTCGTTGCTTCTTTTCCCAGTTGAGTAAGTTGAAGATCTCAGTTACATCTACTAACTGCTGCTTCCGGATATACCTGATCATGGAATAAAGAATCACAACTAAGTAGGAGTTGGTATAGCTTAATGCTTGAAGCACCAAAATGTAATCACTTAAAATGCTCTACTGAAGCTTCGGTACACATTTGATATCGAAACAAACAATTAATAACAGGAACTATATGGCAAATGATAACAGGATTATGAAATGATGTAACAATAACATGATTCAAACACATACTCCAGCTCGATTATTTGAGTCTTAGTGTTTAAGCAGACCCTGTCAACTCTTGAACTGAACCTATACTAGTTACACATGGTAATCGAAAAACTAAACTAATAAGGACCCTCCGCAGAAAAGAATCCACAAATAGACTACTTTGACCTTAAAAAGTAACACCGATTTAACTTGAACCTCTATTGAAGTTGAAGAATTACTGCAAGATTAGCCTACACTTAAACTAGTAGATTATACTGCCAACACATTCAACATGGGAGGAAAATGCAAGATATTAATAGGGAGGTGGGTTCTCAACGATGAGCAGAAACCTGCCAACACATTCAAAGCTACAGAAATATTGATTGTGGTAAGTTACAGAAATATTTGTAATTGATAATAATAAAAGCATTTCTACCCAAAATTCCTAAAATCAAAATAAGATGCATAATTCCCACAAGTAATGTTATCAAAATGCAAAATTAAAGATAACCCAGATCGATTTTCTATGTAAAAATGGAAAAAGAAATCTGGGTTTAGTGAATTTTCACCTGAAAATTAGTTTGGATTTCAAATCAGGAATTAATCGAGGAGGAGGAGGAGGAAGAGCCACTTATTAAACCCTTCATTAGCTTTGCACTCTCAGATTCATTGTATACTGCAACAAATTCATATCAAACAATGTACATCAATAATCTCAATTAAGATTAGCTATGATTGGAACTATTTCCAATCAATCATATATTGGAACTGTCCTAATCAATTAAGATTACCTAATATCGTATCCAACAACATGCATGAAATCGTAAAACCCTATGATTTTGTCAATCAATTTAACACAAAAAAATAAATGAACAAAATCAACTTTGAAGTTAGATCTTACCTTAAATCAACCGAGCATAGGGTTCTCAACGAGATCCGTTAACAACTTTGAATTTGATATGTAACTTGAGAGGTGTAGAAAAAGGGTTTTATGCTTCTGCGTTATGAATTCACAAGAATCATCCTCAAACCCTATCTATTAATCTCAAAGCCATGGATGATTTCGGGTACTTCAAAGATTTACCTGAGATTCTATTGAAAAAGAACAGGGTGGAAGAAATGGTTGAAGGAGAAAACGAGAAATGATAATTTTCTGTTTAGATTCAGATCGACTTGACAAAAGAATGGAGTTAACATTTTACCCCTTGTTTGTTTTAAAATAACGGTACAATGGACACGAGACAGAATAAAGGATAGGGATTATTTGGTCTTTTAAATATATCAGACGGGTAAGCGGGTAGGGTAGGATAATTTCGGGTTTTATCTGTCACCCTACCCATTTGACGACGGATAAGATAAAGTTTAACCGTCACCCTACCCGTTAATTATCGGGTAGGATAGGATACCGATAAAAATTATGACGGGTAGGATAGGGTGGCGGGTAAGGATAGGATATGTGCACCCCTAGTTAAAACACTCCCTGATCTCGTCTGTAGTGCAGTCAAGAAGTAGGGGTTTCACTCCTATTCGGGGGTTGGACTTTTATTTTCCCCGTCTACGACTGAGATGGGAATCATGTTATGGCGGTTATAGGTTCATGCGAGAGAGTGGGCCTAGTTGTGCCAAATTTTCAAAAGAAAAAAAAAACAAGACTTTTTTTTTATCGGCTATTATGATGTATTAAAAAAGGCTTACCAAAGGCAAGCAGAAAGAGCTCAAGAAGCTAACAAACTCAACCGCACTACAATTCTATATAGAAAACCCACAACAAGTAAGCACAAAGACATTAAATTACAAATAAATTGTCCCAAGTTGCTAACTTGAAGTCTAGAATAATAATTCTGGTTCTTTTGCACTTGTTTTCCAAACATAAACTTGGACTTTTAGTTATCGGGTAACTCCTTCAATGTATGTTTTACCATCTAGAAAGACTATAATGTTCCTACACTTCCAAATTGACCACCAAATGGAGGCACAAATAAGCGTCCAAAGAAACTTTCCTACTTGATGAAGCGAGTAAGATCTCCACTCCTTGATGATGAGGTTAATACAATTTGGTAATGGACCTATAAACCTCACTGCGTCCTTGGAATGCTTCCATATTCTCGGAGAAAGGTTAAAGTTGAAAAATAGATGATCCACTGTTTCGCTAGCTTGGCAACACAACGATATGCATCGACAATAAGCTTTCCTTTGAGAGTGTCCATTGTAGTAAGTTTTTTATGATACACAATCCAAAATAGAACCCAAGTTTGTGAGGCCACGAACTAGACGAAATGCTGAGATGGATGTTTGGAGAAGTTTGTTCGTTTTCTAACTTGGTATAACGCAACTTAACTGAGAAAAGACTGAGGTATTTGTGTTCCATTTGATGAAATCATGACAAGTGGATGGTCGTTCAATATCATGTTTCTTCTTGGATAGTCGAGCAACAAAAATGTTGGTAGAAGACCAAACATCAAATAACAATTAAAATATTGATAGATGGATCAATATCAAAATTATTGATGTTCAGAATCAGAGTTATCATAAGTTCACTACACCAAAACCAGGATTTTGTAACAGTGCAACCTGTCACAGTTTATTTTTTAGTCACAGATACACCTGTGATAAGTCCTGCAACAGTTATAACTGTTATTAAATTTTGTATTCGTGATAATACTTAGGACTTTTATTAGTCACAATAATATTTGTTGATAATTATCTAAACAATAACAATTATAATCAGAAATGATGATTCCACCCAAAATTTTCAACACATTTAAAACAGCCCCAAATTTATCACTCTTAGAAATTTTCTTGTCACAATTTTCCCAACATTTTCACAAACTAACAGTTGTATTTAATTTTTACAAATCATTTTTTTTTTCATTTTCTTAATATTAGAAAAAAGGCATCAAGACTAAGTCAACAGTACATGACTTAGCAGAAAGTTGACTTGAACAAATGTAATCCCTTTTGTATCGAATTTTGTCCAGACAAATACAAAATAAGAGAACTCTTCCTCCTTTGTTCTTCGTTCGTGCCGCCATTGAAACCCTCTGAGAGGGTAAAATTTTCTGAAAGTTAGTCGTTCACCAAAAAAACATCTGAATTTTAATCTAAACCCGATCAATTTTAGCTAGGTTATATATTTTGGTATTCATGTCGATTGATTTAACCTAAATTGTGAACGATGAAGATGAAGAAGATGGCTGAGATTTGATTCTGGTGAAGATAAATTTCGTTGATTCTTCCATTTCTTCGGCAAGGTAAGTGATTATGAGTTCCAAATTTCTTAGGAATGAATTGATAATTTGTTTTGTTATATGAAATTGGGTGAAAGAGTAATCATTGTTTGTAATCCCTAATCCTACCGTATCTAGTATTTGTATTCCATTATCCTAGTTGGAAGCTCATATGAATCCCCGTACTCAATCTAAGATGATGTATAATTTTTAGTAGGTTAAGTGTTTGATGAACTGTGTTACAGAATCCAAAGTTGTTTCCTTCAATTTTCATTAATATCAGTAGGTTTAGTGTTTGATCCCAAAGTTGTTTGTTTTGAACTTTCAGTAAGTATAGAAAATGCCAAACAATCGCTTGAGACATGGGTTTGATTCATCTTGGAGAGTTCTGATCCAAACCATAATCAGAGTTGTCTGTTTCCCTTTTTAGTATTACTAAATTAGAAACATGGCAATTAACTTTCGATATTTTTTGAATTTGTCAGGCTATATGAAACTGAAGAATACATGACATGCTCATTGAAAGAAGGAAGTTATTTAAAAGCTTGAGATTTAAGACATATTTTTAGAATGTTGGCTGTTGTGAATAAAGCTTGGATGAATGAACCAGACATATTTAGCAAAACATATAGAGATGGGGTTAAATGTTTTATGAATTATGAAGCTACATATGGTAATTCGGACACAACATGTTCTTGCCCATGCTCTAAGTGTCAAAATGGGAAACGTTTGGAAATGTGGGAAGTGAGGAAACATCTTTCTGAAAAGGGTATTGATAGGAGTTATGTTGTTTGGTTCTTTCATGGAGAAAAAGAGGGTGATAGTACGATAAGACGTCCAAGTGGTAATTTTATACCAACTGAAATGAATGATGAGCAAGCTAGAGAAGGTGTAATAGAAGATTTGGGTTCCTTTGTCGATGTTGCTTATGGAGTTTTTGATCAGGGTGATGGTGTTAGTGGTAATGAAGAAGTTGAAACTGAAGAATTTGTTCCTGAACCAGATTTGGGGAAGCGATATTACAGGTACAAACAGTTGTCTGAAGACAAGTTGTATCCTGGTTGTAATACTAGCATCCTAGCTGCAATTGTGGAGCTGCACAATGTGAAGAAAACATATAAGATTTCAGCTAACTGTGTAAATAGTTTGTTGGGTGTGATAAAGGGTTGGTTGCCGAAAGGAAACAATTTTCCAGTAAAATACACAGCGATGAAGTCGATGCTCAAAGATCTGGGGATGAAAGAAAAGTCGATTCATATGTGTGAGAATCATTGTATTTTGTATTACAAAGAGAATGAAGATTTGACAAGCTGCCCGGAATGCCTCGCACCAAGATATAAGGTTAAGGTTGATAAATTTGGGGAAGAGCTTTCATCGAACGAGCCTTCCAAGGTATTGATATATTTTCCCCTTGGGCCAAGGCTCAAGAGATTATATACGGTACCTTGGATAGCACGTGCAATGACATGGCACGATCGAGCAGAAGTTTCTACAGATTATATGCGTCATCCGGTTGATTCATCTCAATGGGATTTAGTGAAGAAGAAGTTTCCTGAGTTCGCAAATGAGGGCAGAAATGTTTGGCTTGGAATTGCAACTGATGGATTTAATCCTCATGGTATGCAGTATCTGAATTATAGTTGTTGGCCTGTGATAGTGGTTGTGTACAATCTTCCTCCTTCCTTGTGCATGAAACCTGAGTTCCAAATCATGATGATGTTGATTCCTGGGCCTAAGGCACCGGGGAAAGATGTATGTCTCCGTGTGCTAGTAGACGAGCTGAAAGATCTGTTTGAGAATGGGATATCAGCTTTTGATACACACAAAGAAGAATCGTTTCAGCTGAGGGCTACTTTAATGTTTGGTATTCATGACTTGCCAGCACAAGGTAATATGTCTGGATGTACCACGCACGGCTATTTCGCATGTGTACATTGTGCAGACAAGACTCGAAGTGCGTATCTGTTATACGCAAGAAAGAATGTTTACCCTAATTATCGGATATACCTCAGGGGTAATCATCCTTTAACGAAGGGAGAGAACTTGGTATTAGAAACTAATGAAACTAAAAATGCTCCAAAGCGACTGTCAGGAAAGAAGTCGTTGGAAAAACTAGCAAATGTGACTTACAAACCTGGTAAATTGGTAATAAGAATCAAGGCGCCGAAAAGAAAGAGATATGATCCTGATGCCGATGATGATCCTTATGGCGATGGTGTTGACGAAGAACTTACCGGTGCATTCTATAAGTAGTCCATCTTTTGGGAATTGAAGACCTATCGTATCCTGTATTTCCGTCATTGTGTAGATGTAATGCACACTGAGAAGAATGTAATGGAGCATATACTTGAGACGATCTTTGATATTGGTAATAAGTCTATGAAATCGTGGAATGCAAGGGATGAATTGAATAAGCTTGGCTTGCATTGTGGAAAGTGGACTACCAGTAAACCTGGGAGCGCAGTTTCTGGAAAACCAATATTTGTCTTAAGCAAAGCTGAGAAGGAATCATTTTGCAAGATTCTTAAAGACCTCAAATTCCCTTCTGGTTTTGCGTCGAACCTGAGTAACAATGTTAATACAAAGAATTCAAGTTTCAGTAACTTCAAATCCCATGACTATCACGTCATTATGGAGTATTTGCTACCTGTTTGTCTTCAGCATGCTTTTCCAAAGCACCCTGAACTGCGTCGCGCACTTCACCAGGTCAGTTTGTATTTCAGATTGCTTTGCTCCAAAGTCCTAAGCAAAAGTGGACTGCAAGAGGCTAAATTCATGGTTGCCGAGGCAATGTGTGTGTTGGAAAAGTATTTTCCAGCTTTATTTTTCGATATAAGTGTTCACCTCATGGTTCATTTGGCTGATGAAGCATTGGTCTGTGGACCCGTTAGATATCGGTGGATGTACCCCTTTGAAAGGTGAGTTTATGTTTTGCTTATAAGATGTTGTTTTTCTGGATTCGGCCTATATTTTGTAATGAAATTGCAATGTACAAACTGATACAGGGCAATGAAGGAGTTCAAAAACATTCCCAATAACAAAAGATACATTGAAGGGTCTATTAAGGAGAACAACCTCGTAAATGAAGCAGTCACGTATACCATGGAGTACAAGTCAAAGCCACGCGATGGCAATCACCAAGCCAGTTGGGAGGCCTTTCTCGGAGAAGAGTCAGAGTATAGTGATGTAGGTCCTATGGGTAAAAAAGGAACAACAGTAATGCTCTCTTCCATGCAATTTATACAGATACGGAGGTGGGTGCTTTTTCGATGTAATCCAGATGGTCTTGCTGATTATTATAGGTATTTTCGTATAAATATCTTTAGTCTTTCAATTATACACATGGTGAATTTTAACTCATTCATAAGCAACGATGATTTTGCTTATCTTACAAATCTAATTTTGCTTTATGTAGCTACTATTGTGAAAACCTTTTGTTGATTTCACGAGATGCTGGAAAGGAGGTTCCGGACGACGAAGTTGATTTAACCGAAAATAATGTTTGTGAAGTTATGTATTCCATTATGGCATGCAGCTGGTCCAAATGGATCAGTTAACTATACTTGGCGAAGAAGTAAGAATTTTTGTCTACTTACATTTATGGTTATATCTTTGCCTAGCTCCTGTGAAATTATGTATGCTATTTGTGTCCTGTATATCAATGGCCAGGAGATGTATTCTTTTATTTTGCTTGGTAGGGAGGATTAACAACTCCCCTGTCTATCATTGACGTATTTGCCTTCCCTTGCTCGAGCTGGCATAGGGAAGATTTACAACTGCCCTGTTGTTAGCTTCATTAAACTAACATACTGGTATTATACTAAAACCTGTAGATTTTAACAAGTTGAAGGCATAATCTAACAAAGAAGGGTTTCAGAAATTAAAGTCAACCGTTTGTTACCAAGTGTCTGTCGAACTCTGATTTATGTGGTTAGCATTTCAACAAGATAACACAACTATGTACTTTAACTAAGATTCTCTACCTGTTTAATTGTTATTGTTATTTCCAAAAAGTGTGGTCTGTGTTAGTATGTATTTAACTTCTGCGCAATAGATTTATCCATGTATACTTTAGAACCTGTTCCAAAAAAGTTGCAACGGTAGCATGCAATAGAGGAACATAAATTGGCTGTTTTTAATCCTGAAGTTTCTCAGTATAACATCTGAAAAGCACTAACTCCAGCTCTTAAACTCCAAAACTGAAGAAAGCACAAAAAAAATGTCAAAGTTGTAATATATCAAGTAATTGATTAAACTTACCGATTATCTTTGAACTGAGAACAACACCATTTGGTTTTCGCTGATCCACCATTGTAGACTTAATTTTACCCCAACTTTCTTTTTGTAGACACTACAGTTATTCAAAGAAATAATAATCAAAAGCATTGCAAGATAACTGAAACAAATTGTCCGTCTGCAGACTTGGTTGAGGCATTTATCAAGATAATAGAGGAGAAGGCTGACACGATGTAAGTTTTATCTGCTATTCATTCATACTTTTGCATTACAAGCTTAAGTTTGTTAGTCCAGTTTTCTATTCTAATTTTGATTACAAGGTGGTGATTCTGGAGGAGGCTTTGATAGGTCTGAGTATGGTTATGAACTTCCACCATTTCCTGATGAACTTGTTCCTAATTATAACCTTCACAGCGACAGTATTAGTCAGGTGTATGGCTGCATAATATAGTAATAAGGAAGAGATCGAGTATGTTAATAATTTTCTTGGCCTAGCTATTTCGCAACCATCTTCCTAAAGAAGTTTAAAAACTAGTGTAGATTTATTTTTGATTTCACCAATATAATTATTTGTTGATTCTGAACGTCCTGTTTATTTTATTTTTCATCATTCTGAACAATGCCATATGGTGTATGTGCACTGTCTAATTTGTTTGGAATTTCAATGGCATGGGAATTTTACAAATATATATCATGGATGATGAGTGCCTCACGGGCATGATTATGATTTCTCACTAATGGAATGCATTCTTTTAAACAGTGATAAGGTAGATCATTTGTAAATATGGATGCCCTCCACCGCCAGCGAGCAATCTGTGAACTACTTGGATCAAGTAAGAATCTTTGTAGCATAACTTTGATCACTACTTTAGATGGTACAAGATGGTCAGTTTCTGTTTTTTCGGAATGTAGGCAGTAGATTACTTCACTGATAGATAACTTCAGGGCGGTGTGATACTAATCTGATGTGAACCTTCTATTGTTGGTGTGTTTGAGAAGAGTAGTAAGCCTTCCGGAACAAAAAGACTTTGATATGCTGTATATTGACATTTAGATGAAAATTACGCGGAGCCTAGATTAGGTGCTACCTAGTTAGTGACTAGCATTTCTGTTATTCTCCAGTAATGTCGAGTGGCCAAACCTGTACCAAGTCATTTCAGTTGCCACCAACACTAGGACAGCGTACAATTACTGCTCTTAATAAAATTTTACGGAACAATGTGTTTTCACTTTCTTGAATGATTGAATCAGTAATCATGTCAGTCATTGATTGTTGAATACCATTTTTTTATCAGCTTGGGTTTTTAAATACTAAAGGCTTGATGGCGAGGCACATGCTGGACAAATTACGCATCATTAAAGGGCTGCATTACTTTGAGGATCTTTATGGAAGCTCAGTGTGTTAGCTTTGAATAGTTTTGGGTTAAATTTCATAACGAATGGAACAATTATGTTGTATTTGTATTCCTAATGAATGTATGAATCTTCTTTGAGAATGCATGAACTGCAGAATACAAAATAAGAAATTGCAGGAACGGGTTCCAAGTTCAGTTTTAATTGCATTACAGGCCTGTAAACTGGAATCCAGGTCCATGAAAATGTTCTGGGCTACCCTTTTTTTTTAATTGTAACAGAAAGAATTGTCACGGTTATAACTGTGACACAAATTGTGAAGACAAAACAACACGCGTCATCTTAAGACGTGACGAAAGTAAGACAGGTGTCCTCTTAGTAACTGTTACAAATTATTGCAACAATAACATATGTTACCATAAGAGTTGCAAAAAAGGACACGTGTCGCCAGAGCAATCGTTACAAAGATTCAGTAACAGTTATAAGAGTTGCTGTAAATGTGACTTTTAAAGACTCGTGCCATACTTTGAATTGTGGTTAATAGAGAGTAACAGTTAAAACCGTTAAGATAACCGTGACAAATAAGACACGTGTCGCTATCATAAAATTAGGCCAATTGTGGCTATTAGTTATTGTAACGCTTATCAGATGTGACTTTATCTGTGTTTTGTCACAGATAAAACCGTTACAAAAGACAATCATAGTTATTAATAACGGCCTAATTAGTACGGTTATAACCGTTACAAATTCAGTTAGTAACAGGTATAGCCTGTGACAAAATCATGGAAATGGTGTAGTGGTCTTAAACCCTAATTTTAGGAAGCCATGGATCCAGGAGACGCAGATCTGTCCAATATGGGTAGAAATACGACCAAACAATGGGCATGGGGACCGGCCATTGGTGGTGGAGAGACTGGATGGGCGGTGTATGGAGGATAATCCAAGAGGATTCACCAAGATATGGAGGATTATCCAAGATATGAAGGATTATACAAGTGGAGGATTATCTAAAATAGATTAAGGAATGTGGGAACGGCCGGCCATGATGGCCAAATGACTGGCCAAGTCCGATCATAGTGTTGCACGGGCCACCGTGTCGACGACCGTCCATTCATGGGAATTTTGGTATTTTTGTTGGACGTTTGTGCAATATTTTGTATTTTTAGAAGAGTTTGATCTTAACTGAAACTCTCAATTTTTGCATGAACGAGCAAGTAGGGTTTTGCTTACACGTTCAATATCTGAGAATATTAAGATAATGATATTTTAATATGTACTGGTGAAAAGGCCTGACAGTCGTGAAACCATTTGATTTGTAGGCTTTTTGAAGAATTGAGCAATATTTGGAAAAAATATGAAAAACCAAGAGTTTTCACGAATGTGGGAGCCAAAAGTTGTGGAATGATAATAAAATAAGAAAAAGTGAGGAGGCTTGGGACCAGGCATGGTCGGCGGGCCCAGTCCAATACGCCTCTCTTTTCTATTTTTATTTTCCATTTCCTATTTTGCATATCTCTCCATATATCTTCATATTTTGGGTGCTCGTTCGTGGATTATTCCTAAGTACACTCGTATCATTTTATCAGGGCTTACTAGGTGGTGGCCCATATGCCCGGAAAGTGAATATTTATTACTAATCCATGGAATTCAACTGAGAAAATCTGTGAAATATTGTGATGAAAATAGAATATTTTTTAAGAATTCAATTGATGAATAATGCACTAGTCTATACTAGCAGACAATTTGTATAGGAGCATTATATTTATTCGAGAATCGAGGTATGAGATAGTGGAAGCACATACTCGTTCTGAATGTTTATTCTGCATAGTTGGAGAACTTTTACGACATCTTGAAGACGGTATTGCTTTATATTAATGGTCAATCCATCTAGGAGCCGTCCATTCTTTCTCAATTCTATACAGAAGTGTGTACTGGAATTGCTCAATATAAATTATGAAATATGCAGAATATTGAAAGTTTTGAGGCTTTAATAATTACATATTCATGCATGCTCTGAAGAGGCTACACACTCAGTCAGAGATCATCGTGACATGAACTTTCATGTATAAATTCTAAAATATGAATTTCATACATTCATCTGAAGCTAGGTCAGAAATATACAAAAATATGATTTTACAATTTTAGCCTTCGTCAAAAATCCACCATTGACAACTTTAAAAGGAAGTCTCCTCTAAGGGGAAAAAAACACCTGATAAAAGTTCTTGAACCTGAATATGTATCTATAGAGAACCGGAGTTGATCAATATATTATGTATCTGAGAAGTAGGAAATTTCCTTAATATAAATGTATGGGAAGATAACTGGATTCCTGGTTTGGAAGGTACCTAGCATCTTACTTCAACTCTTCTCTATCTGCCATCACCCTAGTGGCTGATCTAATAGACCAAACTACAAAAAATGGAACAACACCCTTATTCATGATATTTTTCCAGATGACAAAGCTTCCAGAATCTGTAACATTCACTTATTTTTAGTTAAATCCAACTCCCAAAAAACAGACACACTTATATGGACCCTAACTAAATCAGGAGACTATATTGTTAAATCCATATATGACAAATTAAACGAAATAAGGATAAACGTAGTTAGCATATCTCTCCCTGATTTTTTTTTTGAAATCTCTCTGGAAACTAGATGTATCATAAAATATAAAATTCTTTTTCGGGAAATATATTCAAAATTTTCTTTCAACTAATGTTAAATTAGTGGGAAAAGTAAAATATATAAATCCTTCCTGCACAATATGTGGAGAGAAAATAGAAACTACAAAGCACCTTCTCTTTAATTGCAGGTTTGCCAAAGCGTTTTGGGAGACATGACCTAACCCCGTAAGGATGAATATTGATCCTTCTTTAAGCATTCTGAATCTTAGTTAATCATGAATCCAAAATAATAAAATGGGGATATCAACTGAACCCCTCATTATTAAGATATGGTTCATACGAAAAGAAAGATGTAATCGAGTTTTTGAAGGAGTCCCAATGACACATACACAATTATTTTTAAGAATCCAGAACCCTCTGGTAGGAAAATTCAACAACCAGTGAAGAAAAGAATATCCCTTGAACAACTCCAAAGTTACAGAGTCATAAAAATAATGTTGATGTTGCATGGGACTTAATCTTTTCTCCATCTAGTTTTGATGCAAGAAGTTTTGAAGGTGGAATAACAGGACCAATAACAAGTGCAGACCCAAAAGAGGCGGAAGCTGTAGGCATTCTTCGGGAAGCTTATTGGTCCAAAGAAAAAGGAATTCAACATTTTAGCATTGAAGGCTGTGAAAGCCTTTTTTTTTATTTAAATGGCTCCAATTCAGAAATCTCCTGGCGTAGTAAGAATTTTTTGGATGAAACAGATAAGGTAGCATGATCATGTGCTGCGTTTTTAGGTTTTCATTTTATCATTAAGACAGGGAATGCAATGGTGGATGTTTTAGCAAAATATGCAAAATATTTTTCTTTTATGTTAGACGGGGATTATAATCCACCGGAATGTATTAAACTTAATTTTTTTCAGTAGATAAATCTAATATGCCTAAGGATTATCCCTCCATATTAGATGGCTCTTCTAACCTTGTAACCCTGACTCTTCATGAGTCGTAGTTTCCCTTTAATGCACTATTTATTCACAATAAAAAAGAAGAAGAAAAAAACATTTGATAAGATATTTATAACCCTGATATCCCAAATTTCGGATAACAACTTGAGGATTGATAGACACATTTTTGTGTCTAATTTGTCTCGATTCTATATATTGATAGTGCTCATTTTTGTACTTATTATGGTGTTTTATGTGTGTGTAGGTATTTTTGGCCAATAAACATTTTTGGAAAAATCGGCTCGAAAAGTTGCGTGGGCCACCCCCGGAGGACACTTGCTATTCGGACCCCTCAAATGGATAAGGGGTGACTAATTACTAAGGGGCATCCATTTCCAGGAAACTGCTAAAGGGAGACCAGTACATGATAGGGGGAGGTCATCTTCATCGTTTTAAAAACTGAAATTGGCGGGAAATTTTGTGCATGCAACTGGCAGAGTTGGGGATTGATTTCGAAGGTGTTTTAGTGAGATTCAATCGCCAGAATTGATTGGGCTGGACGTGATTCAACTAAACAAGCCTGGTATAGTCGTTTGTTTGGATCGAATTGGGCTAGAAACCGAGTTGGAGCTAAACAGGGAAAGTGTTTTTACACGGAATCTATTGAGATTATTTTTAGAAGTTCTAGAGAGACTAAAGACCTAAAAATCTTTCCAAAGATACATATCTATGTAAGGAAGAGTTTGAGATAAGTTGGAAAGCTCAGAAACGCGTGAAACAATTTTGGGAAGAGATTATTGTCGTAACTGCCAAGAAAAGAAAATAAGAGATTTCGAGAAGTTTTGGGGAGATTAAATCGATGTGTTGGCTATATATAAGTTGCTGGGAGTTCATAGAAGGGAGTCGAGACTTTGGGGGACCGAGCTGAGGGCTTGGTGAAGCTGCAGAGGTGAAAATCAAGAGTTGCAGAGAAGACGTTTCTGCTGCTGAAGAAAAACGTCGTAGAACACTTCGCAACTTAGCAAGAAACCGTTACCTAATCTTTCAAATCCAATACCTTTGTAACAGCTTTCCAACAACTATTCCTGTTAGAATTTATTTGTAAGGCCAGCTTCCGTAACAGTGGATTCTGTAACAATTATATCTGTTACAGATTCACTTATTCAATAAAAACACATATTTGAGCCATGATTAAATATTTTGAGCGTGTTTTTGACATGAGGAGCTAAACCCCAACACTGGGATGATGGAGGAAGCCCTATTTCACAATCACTTGGTAACTATAATTGATTCTTTATGACTTTTGCACTTGTTTTAATTGATTTATGATTTTTCTTGATTAGTTGTGATTTTGTTTGATGTCGCATGCTGGGTTTTAGGAACTTTTGATGCGTCATGCTTGTGATTTACATCTAATGCTTTATAAAATATACTTTTGGCAAAGAAAAGAGTCAACAAAAGAGCTAGAATTGTTATGAGTCATCATATGAACCAATTGAATGTGATTAGTGTTGAAATCCTAAGTCTCAGTACCTCTCGATATTCGTGACAACCTTGTGAATATATTTTTAGTATTTTTATTCTTAGTTCTTAAATCAAACCTTTACACAATCCGAGTTGAACGAACTTTACTACCACTTTCAAAACTACATCAAGGATTCAGACGGATATCGAATATGGACATTTGACAGGCCTTGAGAAAGGACTTTTTTTTTATGCAACAGAAACTTTATATTAAATCCTAATATTACATAACTTATGACTTAACTTTCTTTCATCCCTTACCAGATTATCAAATTCACTTGGGATGTTACAACCAAAATCAAAGGAAGTTTTCCCAGTTCTAGCCCGGTGAGCTATTACATGGTCTATGTTGGTCGCCGTTCTTTTTACATGACTAACACCAAAATACATAACTGACGACAGCATATGTCTTATTTCATCTACATAGATCTGGTTCATCCAGTGGACTACTGAGATGACATTGCTGATAGATCTAATTACATTTTTACAATCTGATTCAAATATACCATTTCTGAGATTGAGTCCCTTGGCCCACAGTATAACATGTTTCATAGCCAAACATTCAGCGTGTTCCGGATCTACTCCTCCATAGAAGTGCCTGCCCCTGATTTCTTTGGCGGTACCTGCAGAGTCCCTTATTATTAGTCCAATGCCTATTTCTTTAGAAGAATAATCAACCGAAGCATCAATGTTCATCTTAAGACCATTGACTGTTGGAGGAGACCATTTATGTATACTAACATCAGAGCTATTTTTGTTAGGTTGAGCTTCTTATTTCGTACAAAGTTGGACTAGGCTTTTTATTTCATGACAAGTAAACCAGCAGGTGACGTTTTTATTTTGAAAAACTTTGATGCATCTGTTCTTCCAGATCTGCCATGTTGTACACCTTAAAGTGGATAACCACAATACATTTTCCTCAGTGTTTGTTGTAGCAGAAAACCAAATGGAAATCCATGTTGACACATTAATCCTCTGTCTGTGTATATTATCCATATTCACATTCATTCCTAACCAAATTGATCTTGCATAATCACACTCAATAAGAAGGTGACGTAGTGTTTCTTCATGAGAGTTACAGAAGGGACAAATGGTGTTAGTATCTTTCTTGTAGTGACTAATTTTTTTACAGAGTTGGCACAATATTCCTTAGACATTTGTAGAGAAATAATTTGACTTTATGTGGAGCTTTAGATTTCCACAGAATTCTCCACACTACTTTAGGGATTAATCTATGTTGTTCACCTTGAGAAGATGAAGTGTTAGTCAGAGCTTTGTAAGCAGTTTTAACTGAAAAATTTCCAGTTCTATTTGGCTCCCAAATTAAGATAGTTGTTAGGGGGAAAGACATTTTTACTAAAGGGAAAGCTGAGTTTGGGATGGATATAAAAAAACTTATATTATCCCCTTGCCAATAATTTTTTTCGGCCAATTTTTCTTTTTAACAATTTCAGACTGATAACTTGTTAACTACCTTAACAACTAATTCTTCGACGAAAGCTTTGACATGTACATATATTGGGTGAAACTTCTAATATATACATGGGTGGGCAATGAAATAAATTTACATTCCAAAGATTCTCCCTCTATGCTAACGTTAATCATTGTTTTACATTTTGGTTGTGAAGTGATGGTAATCGATGGATTATTGATTATGGGGACGTAAATAAGATCCATGTCAGGAAGTTATGTTGCAGATGAGTAATGATTGATTGGCTCTTGTTAAAGCTCGAAAAGGATCTTATATTTCTTAAAAACCAAGATCCATCATTTTTCCTTCGGTGCTTGTCCGAATATACCGAATAATTCTAACCATTGGATTTAGGGGTAGTAGTTATGTACGAGTCTGTGATGGTATTGGGTTTTGTTTTACGCCGGAAAATAGTGAAGAAGCTGTAGATGTTGGTGTTCAAATTGAAGATGAACGGAGAGTACAGGGAAGGCCGATTGGTTTGAACAAGATATTATCCGAGAAGAATGAAGAGGAAGAGTGGGTTCGTGTCTAATTCAATCTTACAGTCAGAGAAGCTCGAGTTTGGAAGCTAGAAAGGTCAGTGAAGAAGAACGAAGATGAGCTGCCGTTGATTTGAATGGAAGTGTGCTGCCGTGGTTTCAGAATGAATCATTGAGAATAATGTGTGCTCTCGAGAATTTGTGAATGTTATTGTTGTTGGAATCGAATTGGTTTGCAGGGAAGGAGTTGATTTGCCGTCCTCAAAATACAACTAGTGCATAACCTTTATCAGCTCGCAATACGCACATTGAATGCTTGAGAAAATGCCTGAACGGCAGGTCATGTCCTCAGGCAGGTCTGTTTTACGACCAAGTTTTCTGTCATTGGTTATGACGTAATTGTGGGGATCATATGGAGATACGGGTTTGTGCTAGAATGAAGTTACAGCGAAAAATAATTAATCTTTGTGCCAGTATGGTGCGGATTGAACTTGAATTTCCAGCGAGAAGATAGAGTGTTGTTGTTGTTGTTAAACTCAAAGAATATTTCTTATTAACAGGAAATTTTTTGTTTGGAACCGAGTCTAGTACCGGAACCGTACCTAGTACCTTACTGGTCCCGAATAGTACCGGAACCGAAGCACAAGGTACAGACACCGGTCCAAAATTTTGGAACCGAGTCTAGAGAGGTACAGGTACTCGGTCTCGGTAAGAACCGAACCGAACCGTACCGTGTGCACCTTAGTTGGGCCTGCCTGTCTCTGGATTGGTTTAACGGAGAGTTTGCAATCTGTCAACGTGCAAACATAAGGGGACTCCCTATCTCTGTCCCTTTTCTTAAAGAGGATCTCTCTCTCTCTCTCTCTCTCTATTTCTCTCTGTCTGTCACTCTCTCTAAATTGACCTTCGAAACCCGCTTTTGTTGCGCTGCAAGGAAGTTCTTGCAACGTTGTATTACGATCTTCATAAGGTTCGAAATTCCGATCCGTACTTCTTTTTGCTCTTTTTCATTTTCAATTTCTAGTCGATTAAGTAGATAAATTTGATTTTCATCAAAATAAAATTACAGTCTGTATAATATTTCAGTTTCCCGTCACTTCAAAGAGAAGAAGAAGCTATTCTGAAAGTACTATTAGCAGTAGTAGTAGTAGTGTACCTTTTGATTTTGATTCACAATATCTTCGGTTGTCCTTGTTTTCATTTATAATTGGTTGGTCAACGGGTATATAACTTCTTGATCTGACTGACAATTATTCTCTATATGTCTCTGTCCACTTGATTTCTGGTACTCCTAAATTAAAACCTGACTCAGTGATTCCTATCCTACCATTGTGATCTGAGCAATCTCGGTATAATACAATTTGGATTCCAACTCTTTCCGATTTCAATTGAGTTAATTTTCTTTACTAACAATTGCAGGAGACGAAACTAGGTGATTCTAATTTGGAGGAGTAAAGATGGTGAGTCATCCATATGTGCCGCAAGATCTAATCCTTGAAGATTATGTACCAGTTTCTCTAGCCCAGTCTACCATTGTCGGTGTATATGGAATCGCCTCGGTTCTCGTTGCTTCTTTCATCTGGCTCGTTTCTGGTATATAATCCCACTTTCCTAGTCTCCTATGGTATCCTCTATTAGTATTGATTTAACTTTTCTTTCAGTCTTTTAGAATGCTCTTGTATTTCCAGCAGATTTAATTGCTTGATTAGTTTTGACTACAATTCCATCTACTATCATAATGTTTAATTTTGATCATCTCAGTTTGGTGCATCGTTGACCTTTTTTTTCCCTTAAATCCTAGTATATGGTTGGTTAGACATGATAATCAATTGATCTTGTTTTGGAGTAAAGATAGTAGTCTTATGGCTGCAAACATTATAACTGTATCATCCGTTTTGAGGAGTTTTAAGTTTGATTTGGTTGTAAGCCAATTAAGAAGATTAACATATACCCATCCCTCTCGCATAATAGAGAATAACACCAAGGATGAGCCCTTTGGAAATCAGAACAGTATCCAGCTGTTTCAGGGCTTCAGCTAGTATCCATCTCTCTGTGTCCACCACTTCATAACAGTGCTTGACACTGGCACAAATATCTACTTGTATCATTGGTATATAGCTAATAACATGTCTTGACGAAGAGCATCATACATCAATGTTACATACCTAATATCGTTGTTCTATGACTTTTTGACTAAAAAATGCTTTCTTTTTTTACTGTGATGCCAGGTCGGTGCGCCAAATTATCCAAGATGGAGAGATTGATTATGTGTTGGTGGGCGTTCACAGGCCTGACCCACATGGTTCTTGAAGGTTATTTTGTTTTCTCTCCAGAGTTCTACAAGGACAAGACTGGCAATTTCCTTGCCGAAGTTTGTGAGTTCTTCTCTATTTCACACTTTCAACCTGGTGGTTATGAAATGCTAATGCTAAATGATTTACAGTCAGTGGGTAACTGATGAAAGAACATTAATTATAGGGAAAGAATACAGCAAAGGTGACTCGAGATATGCTGGTAGAGATGCAGGAATTGTTACTATTGAAGGCCTCACTGCAGTTATCGAAGGTCCAGCTTGCCTTTTGGCAGTGTAAGTTTTATTTCTTTGTCATTGTGCAGTACTTCTGTGTTATATATTTAATGTCGAAAATTTGGTTGGAGTTGATCTTATTTCATCAGTGTACGGATTGAAAAGTAAATCTGAATAAAGATAGGATTTGAGGAAGTACTGTAGCATTTAAAAGTATTATTGGGAAGAGTAAAATAAGTCGATAACCAACAGGAAATGAAAAAGAAGTGATACTTACAGACTACTAATAGCACATAAACTTTTCATAAAAATAGGTTAGCTAGTCCAGTCTAATGACCGGATCTTCTAACTTGTCTATGGATATGTTCTTTTGCAGGTACGCTATAGCGAAAAGAAAATATTACAGCGATTTACTTCAGATCTCTATCTCTTTGGGGCAGCTATATGGGACGGCAGCATATTTCGTTATGTCCATCTTGCAAGGAGATAACTTCGCCATCAGCCCATTCTATTATTATTCGTATTACATATTCGCAAATTCATTTTGGGTCTGGATACCATCACTCATTGTTATCAGGTCCTGGAAGATAATATCTGCAGCAGTAGCATCTCATCAAGCCCCAGCCCAGAAAAAGAACAAAACGAGGTGATGGGAGATTCACATTTCGCAACAAGGCTTAAATTGTTTTCTTTTTTATCTGATCAATTAAAACCTCGGTGTTATGCCCCCTAAAAACATTGGGGGTTACCCCTAAAATATTTGGTTTGAAATTGTTAGACCTAATGTTCACGATCTCTAATGCAACTTGTTCTTTTGCACCAAAGCTCTTGTAATTTCAGTTATCAACGACCATGTAATTTATGCTGCATAACTTTTTAGGACGACAAATTTTTAGGTCAAGGTGACGATCTGATTTTACAGCTTAAAAGCGCACAACAATTAACAACCAATTTATTTTGTCGGAGAATAAAGCATTTCCGCCAATGCTATTGGCAAACAATACAGCAATCTAAAGCTACTTCTGCAGGCTGTCTTTTTATTAGACCTCACTGTGACATAAGTAACAATGTTAAGCTGGTATGCAAGTGAACCAGCTAAAGAGTAACACTACAATGGCAGCAGGACACATAAAACAGTCGAAATGCAAATCAGTAACCAGTATCTTGACAACAAAGTATTTACTACCACGACAGATTAAACCGATAGTTCCTTTTGAGTTATGCAAAATGTATCTTCCAGCATGGCATCACAGCCAGAAACACCACCAGCACAACCGAGAATGTCTTGAATTGAGATATTTTGGATCTCCTTCTTGATAAGAGCTGGGCCAGCTGGTTTCAAAGTCTCTTCTGGTGATGAAGTTGTCACAGCTCTACATCTTCATGAAAATAGAAAAGGGAGCATTATTTAAATACACCTCGACCTGTTGATCAAAAAAGTATTGCAAAAAGAACCAGTACAAGTACAAAGTGTTCAGTCTTCAAGAGAATGCTTAAAGTCTTCAAGAAAATGCTTAAAAAGTTGTTATATTGGCTTAGCCTTCATCGACAAAGGTGAACCGGCAGCAGCTAAAATAGCATAGACCTTTATCTGATCAGTGCTAAAAGCAGCTGGCTAGTTTTGGACAATCTTTATCTTACGAATGATTTTTGGGGCACCACTTATAAATGGAGGGGGCTACTAAGTGATAAGAATATCTGCCCTACAGTTATAAAGGGTGTCCTAAAGTGTGGAAATGACTAACATATCCTTAATCTAATTTAATACCAATCTAATAATCACCCATATATATTATATATATATATAACCACCACCTCCTCCCACCACCGTCACCCACCACCACCGACCATCACCTTCCACCTCCGACTGTTGGGTGCAATAATCAAAAACAAAGAAAAATCAAATAAGCAAAAGTTATTAATACTTAGCTCCTTTATAATGGAAGTGATTGCTTTGACGAAACGAACAAGCTCCCCGTATCTTCGCAACAACAACAAGGCAAAACTTTGGAAAATAGAGTGAGTCACGTGTTCAACACGCTGTCCTTAAGACATTAGCGTCCGGCTACACTGAAGAGTGATGCTATAGCCCTCACAGGACGGATATCTCCAGGATAAAACACCCTAATACACCTACTACTAGCATATGTAGTAGATGCTCAACTTAAGCTTGGCAACTCCGAAAAAACCGTTAAGAAAAATCGCGAATGCTTAAAAACCGCTATAAAATATTTTCCCTTAGGGGTCCCTCTAATTTTCCCATAGATTTTACAAAAGTAGTGAATTTCTTTATATAATTGACAAATACAACTTAAGAAGAAAAACTCCCCGATGTGGGACTAAAAGCTTTATATAGTTTCTTAAAACTACTAAAAATTGGAAACTCCACGATGTGGGACTAAAAAGTTTCATTCACAAAATAAAACAATAAATTATAATTTTTTTATTAAAACTTTAAAAAATTATTTTTTTATTAATCGTTTTCCAACAATCCCCCACATGAATGAAAACTCAATAAAACATGAAAACACAGATAGATCTTGGTAAATAAACATCCCAACCTCACGATCCAAACAGACTGATCGTGCAAGTGTTGAAATCATACTAGTCATTTCTACGTCCTCTCCCTCACACAAAAGTGTGTTGACCCCAGGGTCATACTATGGATTGCATAAATCATAATAATATTGAGAGCTTTCATCTTTAATTCTCACATGGTGAGACTATAGGTATCTTTCACCAAAGTGAAAAAGCATGAACTAGTGAACCCTTAGTGACCTTTAGGTCCTAAGTTCCAGTAATACCAAAACCATCAAAATGAAAATCACATAAAAAACGCAGGAAATACCATTTTAGGCAGAGGTGTTCATGAGGTCTTGAACCTTTGCTTAGTGAGATATTACCAGAATTACTTGCTAGAGACAGTGAACTATGTCTTGAACTGCTAGCATTTTATGTAATTCGTGATAACAACCACGGGTGATATCTCCAAGGTTGCTGCCAAGCTCGTGCCGTTTTGTCCGTTTTGGCCCTGGACGTATCCTGTTTCTCAGAATGCTCTAGAGAATCAGCTCATATTCTCACAGGAAGCGACCCACTTCCTCATTCAGATAGGTGAGTTTCCATAAAGAGTGTTACTGCTGCACCCCACTTCAATCTTAAATTGAAACTATAGAACTCATTAAGACTTATTAAAAAGTCATCCTCCACATGCAGTCACACTATCACGTCTACACCATAGGGAAGGGACAGAGAATGAAAATCTCTGATAGTGTTTACCTTTACCCACCACAAATTAGTTGTCTCATTCGAAACCTTGATCATGGGATCTCCAGTCAGCAAGGTTGAGTATCCTTCATGGCAAGTTTAATATATGAGCTTAAGCCCCAACCCCCTCGATGCATTTTTAACTATCTCTTTGTACAAACCTTTCGTCAAAGATTGCGCGATATTCTCCTTGGACTTTATCCAATCAATGGAAATAACGCCGATTGAGATTAGTTATTTCTTAGCTTTAACTATTATAGCTTGGCTAACACAATGTATAGATATAGCTGGCACAGGCCTATGCCAAAGAGGAATGTCTTCTAAAAATCATCTTAGGCACTCGGCCCCCTCTCATGCTTTATCTAACGCAATACTCTCAGATTCCATAATGAATTGAGCGATATGTTTGTTTGGAAATCTTCCAACAACAAACCCACATGTTAGAGTGAAACCATATCCACTCGTAGACTTAGACTCCTCTGAGTCAACTATCCAGTTTGCATCATAAAGTCCCAAGGACAACAAGATACCTTTCATAAATCAAAAGAGTATTTTAGGTACCATAATACTCTACTCAGTGCATCTGAATTCTCTTGCTCTGGACTACAATTATATCCACTTAACTTACTCACAATATAGGCAATGTCTGGACTCTTACAGTTCATTAAATTCATCAGACATCCTATAACTTTTGAGTATTCAAGTTAAGATACTCCACTACCCTTATTTTTCTTGAGACTACAAGAATAATCGTACGAAGTACAAGCAGGTTTACAATCAGACTGATTGTATCTCTTAAGCACAACTCAACATAATGAGAACGACTAAGACTTATAAATGTTTGATTATCTTCTAATCCTCATCCCTAATTACATCAAAAGGGCCCAAGTCTTTCAAGTCAATGTTCTCATTCAGTGCATGTTTTTAGTGGAATTGATCACATCTATGTTTGTATCAAGCATATCATCAACATACAAGCATACAATTACACAGACATCCTTAACAAGTTACTTGTAGACATACTTGTCAGATTCATTAATTTAAATCCACTATCCATTATCACATGATTAAATTTTCCATGTCACTGTTTACGTGCTTATTTGAAAACCATACAAAGATTTTTCAAATTACAAACTTTGTATTCACAACCTTTCACTACAAAGTCTTCAGGTTGATCTATGTAAATTTCTTTACCTAATTCACGGTTTTAGAAAAAGCTGTCTTAACATCCATCTGATGTATCTCTACGTTCTTTATGGCAGCAATAACAATTAGTATCTCAACGGAAGTAATTTCCGTCACAATTGAATTAGAATCAAGGAAATCTACACCTTCTTTTAGTTTATAGCCTTTAGCTACCAACTTAGCTTAATATTTTTCCACAGTTTCATCTACCTATCGTTTCCTCTTAAAGACTCATTTACATCCCATGGTCTTACAACCTGGAGGTAAACTAGCAAGCTCCCAAGTCTGGTTCCAACGGACTGAGTCCATTTCACTAAATGAAGCTTCTTACCAGAATGGGGTTTCAGTAGATATTAAGGCTTCTTTACAAGTCTGTGGCTCAGACTAAGCTAGGCATGTTATGAAGTCGGTTTCATAAGAAGTCTCAAGTCTAATTATTTTACTTCTCTTAGGCTCAACATCAACTTCATCTTCCTTTAAAATAAGTTCTGACTATTTGAAGATAAATCTAGGGGATCAACAACACATCTCTAATGAGGTACAGGTTTAGAATAAACATGTTCAAAGAACTCAGCATCCCTAGATTCCGTAATAATATTCACACCAATGTCAGAAAAAATCAGAACACACAACCAAAAATCTATTTGTAGAAGTATACTCAATATACCCTATACGAAAACACAATCAACATTTTTGGTTTCAATCTAGTTCTTTTAGGAAGAGGAATTACAATCTTAGTCAAACGCCCCCACACTTTGACACATTCATAAGAAGGTCATCTACCGTTCCATAAACCATATGGAGTTTCATCTGATTCTTAAAAGGGTACTTTATTCAGGATATACTAGTTAAGAGGACTGCCTCCCCCCACAAGGCCGCAGGTAATCCTGAACTAATCAACATGGAAATTATCATCTCCTTAAGGATACGGTTGTTATGTTCAAGGCTTCTAATTGGTTTCCAACTTCAAGTTTATACATCTTAAGGCTTCTAAGGCGTCATCCTTATCCTAAGCAAGTATACAAGATAGTACCTCGTACAATCATCTACGGAAGTTATAACCATCTTTTACCACAGTGGTTTTGGGTTGAACTCATGTCAACTAGGCCTAACTGAATTAATTCTAAAGGCTTAGAATTACTCTGAACATTTGTGCTAAAAGATTTTATAGCATATTTTGATTCTTCACAGATTTCACTTTTGTGTTCAAAATCCAAACTAAATTTGGGTACGAAGCCTATGCTAGCCAGTTAAGCATTGACTTATAAGTTTACGGTTCCAAGTCTACCACGTAAAACAATCAATCACACAAAGATATCACAAGAATCAACTACGTTCACATCATCAGTTTTTCCGTTAAGCTTATATAGACCCAAAGTCCTATAACTCTTGCTTAAAAAATCACTGCCTAGTTACAACAAGTTTTCCAGATTCAATTAAGATCTTAATATTTTTCCATCTACAACAGAACAAGATACAAGATTTTCGCATATGCTCGGAACATGAAAACTTCATTCAATGTGAGAATATTACAGATATGAGCTTCTGCTCGACCTTTTCCTTTTATGCAACCTCTATTGCATATGAGTTACTCAATAAGAGTTTCTCGACATCCCCTATCCTATGATAGGAGGTGAACAGGTCTCTGTTTCAACAAACATTCTTGGTGGCTCCAGAGTCCACCTACTGGTCTCTCACATTGGTTATTAAAATAACTTCCGACATCATGCCACCAAACTCGTTCTAGTTTGTTTCAACTAAATTAGCATTAACTTTCTACTTATTAAGGTTTTTATGTTGTCTACAATTTACTGCCGCGTGGCCAGGAATTTTACAAACATAACACTCACCCTTAACTAAAGTAATTCCGGATTCAGGTTTACGAAATATACCTTTATCATGAAGACCATGCTTAGAGTTGCGTTCGATGTTCTCACCTTTGCCATCTTTGGAAGATTTGTTTCCAACCACATGCGGCTATTAGCCATGTCCCTCGGAGATGACACCTTTATTCACAAATCACAATTCCAAATCAGAAAGTAAAATATGAGTTTTGAAGATAACATCTATATATACAAACTTCGTTTGAATCAGCGTTTCAAAAAACTCATGGTTACCCCAAAAAATTAATTTAGTTAACAACAATTTTCTGCTCGTCAGAATTTTTCAGAAACGTTTTTCTGTTTTGTAAAATATCAAAAAATACTTTTACAACTCCAAAAATTCTGAAATTTTACGCGGGTAACTATCAGGATGTCTACTACGTTGTGTCAAAAGGGTTCATCGAAATTCCTTCTAGATTAAAAGATAAAATTGAAACTCTACAGCTGACCAGAAATTCGTTTTTGTTTTTCACTCCACAATTAACATCCATGATTCACAAACCAATCAATCGTTTTCGATTATTACAAATGATAATGTCTTAAGATTGTTGGGTGCAATAATCAAAAACAAAGAAAAATCAAATAAGCAAAAGTTATTGATACTTAGCTCCTTTATAATGGAAGTGATTGCTTTGACGAAACGAACAAGCTCCCCGTATCTCCGCAACAGCAACAAGGCAAAACTTTGGAAAATAGAGTGAGTCACGTGTTCAACACGCTGTCCTTAAGACATTAGCGCCCGGCTACACTCAAGAGTGATGCTATAGCCCTCACAGGACGGATATCTCCAGGATAAAACACCCTAATACACCTACTACTAGCATATGTAGTAGATGCTCAACTTGAGCTTGGCAACTCCGAAAAAACCGTTAAGGAAAATCGCGAATGCTTAAAAACCGCTATAAATATTTTCCCTTAGGGGTCCCTCTAAAATATAGAGCAACCCCTTTCCCATAGATTTTACAAAAGTAGTGAATTTCTTTATATAATTGACAAATACAACTTAAGAAGAAAAACTCCCCGATGTGGGACTAAAAGCTTTATATAGTTTCTTAAAACTACTAAAAATTGGAAACTCCACGATGTGGGACTAAAAAGTTTCATTCACAAAATAAAACAATAAATTATAATTTTTTTATTAAAACTTTAAAAAATTATTTTTTTATTAATCGTTTTCCAACAATGACTACCACCACCACCTCTACCACCACCACCAACAACCACCACCACCTATACACGTATAGCTTAATTTAAATCATTAACAAAGATATTCTCACAAACCCCTTACTTGTCTTTCGTTTTTGGTTGAAAAAATGAGAAGTAATCATCAAAATGAGTTGAAAATGTAAGTTGCAGAGATAAGTTCAGCTAGGAATTATGTGAAAAAAATTTGTCGAGCTAGCCGAACTCAACTTTAATGGAGGTTTTTTCCTTTTTCAGAGAAAAGTTCGGTTATGTCGCAAAAAAATGTCTCAGCCGAACTTTTGGTTCGGTTTCGTCGCAAAAAAAGTTCGGGTTCGTCACAAAAAGTTCGGTTACGTCGCAAAAAATCAGTTTTGTCGCAAAAAAAAAAGTTCGGTTACGTCGTAAATTTTTTCTCCTAACCGAACTTTTCTCTAAAAGAAAAAACTTCATTAAAGCTGAGTTCGGCTACCTGTTCTTCAGATGTCGTAACCGAACTTTGTTAACCAAACCGAAATCAATTTGTAAATTGTTCATTTTTTGGAATGTTTTGGCCAATTCAAGCACCATTAACTAAATTTGAAGTATCCGTGAGTACGCAAAACATCGTACTCTTGTTATGGCTCTTAAAGAAAAAGATCTAATATTTTTTTCCAAAACCCTTATCTTCAATATCATCTTCTTCTTCCCTACTCAATAATTCTTCTTTTAATAAAAATCAACTTATTGATTTAATCTCACTAATCATTAATTATCTCACTAATCATTATACTAGCTAATTTTATTACCAAGGGCAAGTTTGTAATTAAAAAAAATATAGATAAGGGGTGACTCAAAATTACTTCTAATATCCACTCAAAAAATGAAGAGTAGTCCCCCTTCATTTTTGAGTAGTGCCCAAAAATCATTCTATCTTACCTCCGCAGTGATGGAACAAAAAAAAACACTACATTTAGCCCAGCTGCGAAATTAAAATTACCCACTAGTCACCAAAATAAAAGCCCATTTCTTATGATACCTTCCGCTGCTTAGTTTGTAATATATTTCCCTTTACCAAGCTCGGCTGGTCATCCTCGTTCCCCAAAATTTCATGTGTTCCAGGAAGTTCCAGGTCCGAGCCCCCAATGGCGTAATATTGCAGAAATTAACATGGAAGGTAGAGTTAGTTTGTCCCCTTTGTGACACAATCTCAGCCCCCATCCGCTTCGGCTCCTTTGGCTAGGTTATCCATGAGACTCGCTGGTAAGCTAGCACAACAACCTGTTCAATTAATGTAGTAGTATGTCGTTAGAGCTTAGCTTGTTAGGCTTCCAATTAGTTTCATGTAATAATCGTTATCCAATAATATAATAAAACTAAAAAAATTAAAAAATTAAAAATTAAATATTAACAAAGAAAGAATGTTGACAGCTTTGAAGTGCCTGAAAAGCTTGAAGATTGACAGCTGATGCTGAAGTCTTGGTTAATTCGATAACCACTGACACCGTTTATGTACGCTGGGAAAATAATAAACTCCTTAAAGACTTAAGTTTTTGTTTTCTTCATTTAGTAGTTGCAGAATTTCTTATGTTAATAGAAATGGTAATCAAACAGCTAATGCCATTTCTAAAAAAGTAAGGTCTGATAAAGTTAATGTGGACGAGTTTCATGGCAACTCTCCATGGTTAGTGAATTTTTTATCTAGGCATTCTATGCCTGAACCTCGTTAGATCATTAATAAAAAATTTAGTTATCCAAAAAAACAAAGGAAGAATACATAAGAAAAGAAGGTTATACAAGGATTTACCAGTAGTAGAAAAACAAAAACAAAACTAAAAAAACAAAATTTCCCGGTTAAGTATTGAACATAGCAAAGTTTAAGTGAACTCGAAAGGGAACTCGGTTTCCACACGTAGATGCCCAAGCTAAACAGGAGTCGTAGCTTTTATACTCAGGCCTTTGTTAGTCTTGATTCTTGAAGCTATTGTCTTCCTTGAAAGTACATCAATTTTTCTTTGACGCCCACATGCCAGCAGATGAAATCAGCTTCCAAATGAATTTGCCTGACATTGATAGAAGAGGATGGTGCCAAGCCATAACCCATGCATACATAGTTTTAGGAAACACCCATGTCTAATTCTCAGACAGTAAAGTAAACCAAACTATTTGAGCGACCATACAATGTAGGAACAAGTGATGATCTTGAGATTCTAAATCATCACCACACATCACGCAGAAGTTGTAGATGTCCCATCTCTTCACATTGCAATGTTAATTATGTCTAAGTTTTCATGAATCGAGATCCACATTAAAAAAAAAAAAAAACTTTCGGAGAAATGGTTGATTTCCAAAAGTACGAGCCAGAAAAACCATCTACATCCACTTCAACAATCATTTTAAAGTAAAGTGGCTTGACTCATCATGTACCTGAGTTATGCATAATATTTTCTTATATTTGATAGAATATCTAGTAGAGGTGGAGAGGAGACAATGTGAAGGAGATATCAACAAAAGTATCAGCTTTACCACTAGATAAGGTTCTCTTAAAGTCAAATTTATAGTTACTATTTTCCGCTATATGATTTGCAACTCTAGAAATTTAATAGCAGCCAATAGAAAACACCTTAAGTGGAAGAAATTTTATTAGGAAACTCAAGCTGAAAATTGGAAGCATACTTCTTTACAATGATCTTATGCCATAATGAGTCTTCTCAGCTCCATATCTCCCACACCATTAGCCAACATTGCTTAGTTCATTAATTTGAGCTTGTAGATGTCAAAAAAATATATGAGGGTTAGTCGGGTAATATGACTTGTTCGACTGTGACAATGACAAGTAGTCCTTTCTTAAACCAAGATGATGGTCGTTCAAAGATTGTTTTAGTCACAGATGGAGAGGTAGGGTTGGTATAGGGAGGGAAGTCGAAATACATGAGATTAGAGTTTCTCAGTTGCAGAGAGTTACAAACAAAGATACTCTGAGAGAGAGAGAGAGAGAGAGAGAGAGAGAGAGAGAGAGAGTTGCAGAGAACTTGTTTTTGTTCTAAATATTTTGTTGTTGTGTTCAGAGTGACCGACCATTGGTCTAGTTATATCTTTACAAAACCATAATCTATATTTAATGAGATAACGAAAAGGAGAAATGGTTGACACTTTCTCCTAGATCCCGTAAATATTTAAGGATGGATCGAAATTTGAGTCTATACTATACACTAGATTCCTCACAACCGACTATTCTGTTTCTGTGTAGGTAAGATGATACCCACACATTTTCGTAGACAGCCATACCAAAACCCTAAGTTTATCTTTGTAACGAGACAAGTCTTTGTGTGTGTTGTGTTGTGTTGTATAACGTGTTAGCATTCTATGAGATGCCACAACTTTAGATTAAGGAATGCATGTGTTTGCACGTGGAAGCCATTCAGAATCATGTGGAGAGCTCTAGAAGACTTATTGTATCCGTGTGTGTCGTATGAAGAGCACAAGCTTGGCGGAGTCCTATCATGACCTAATTGTGAATGTTGTCATTTAGGTGAATGAGTCTAGTGAAGGCTATGTGAAGAGGCTTACGGAAAGTCGGGCCCAAGGAGGCGTTAAGACTTGAAAGCGGTCGAATGTTGGCCTAACATGGCCTTCCGTCACAGCGAAGACGAGCAGTACAAATGTGGTGTCATCGAATTACAGTTCTCGTATTGTAGAGGTATCATCAACCCATAGAAGTGGTCATCCATGCACAGAGGAGGAGAGTAGTACGACTGAGCCGTCATCAACCTATAGTTGTCGTACTATGAAGGTGTCATCAACCTGTAGCAGTGGCCATCCGAGCACAACAGATGCGAGAAGTGCGACTGAGGTATCATTAACCTATAGTAGTGGTTGTGTCATTAACCTCTAGCAGTGGCCATCGTGTACAACGGAGGATAATAGTACGACTAAGGTGAGATAAACATATAATTGTCGTTCTCTGAACGTATCATCGACCCCTAGCAGCGACCATCCGTGCACAGCAGAGGCGAGCAGTACGACTGATGTGTCATCAACCTATCATTTCCGTACTGGAGGTATCATCAACTTCTAGCAATGGCACTCAAGGATGTCACAGTGTGCGAATGGCGTAGTGCTCAACACTAGAGGACATGGTCGGGCCTAGTGAAACGCGATGGCGAGGCCTAGCACTCGTGATTGTGTCCCAAAGTACTAAATTGTCCGCGAACCCGGGTTAACGTTAAGGAATTATTGAATTTATCGGGAGACCCGTGGTAACACTAAGGTATCTCATGCTCGACCCAAGTGACGAGGTGTCGAACTCGCAAAAAATAAATTTCTTACTTTTCTTTAAAACTAACTAGTAGTATACGGACAAGCAGGTTCGTCCTAAGGGAGAGTTGAGCTAAAGTTGTCAATTAAATTTTTGAATGAGAATAATGCAAGACTATGGACACAAATGTTAATGCAAATATTTTCAACAAGGAGTACTACATTTGATTTTTCATCTTCAGTCGAATCATAGTGATCAGACGTTTCATCAAGAGTTGCAGCAAGACCTTTTTTACCAGTGTATTTTCTTTGATTTGGACATCCATTAGCAAAATGACCAAAACCTTTACACTTGAATTATTGTGGCATATCCTCATCATCAATGTCGACAGTATCCTTGTTTTTAAGAGGTGCACGATCATGGGGTTTAACTGATGATCTAGGTTTATCTCTGTGAATAGTTTACTTTTATTCAAAAGAAGATCTCTAAACTGTCTTGTGATCAAAGAAACTGAGTTGTCAAGATCTTCATCTGATGATTCAGTCTCAATAGGATCATTCACAGAGTTTCCAAAACTTTTAATTTTATCAAGTAGTTTAGTGTTCTTTTGTGCTTTGAAAGCAATATCTTTTTCAGCTTTGGATGAATGCTCGTGATCAAAGATCTTTAACTTCCCAACAAGCGTATTTCTGGAGTTTCAAGGTTATTTCCCTTAACGATGGAATGTTTCTTAAAATCGTATCTAGGTGAAAGCGATCTGAGAATTTTCATCATAATGTCTTTTTCAGGAATAGTCTTACCCAATGCAAAAGATGCATTAACAATTTCAGACACTTTGTGATTAAACTCATTGTTAGAGCATTGCTCGGTCGAATTCGCGAGGATTGCTATCTCAAGCTTGTTTGTCAAGTTTAGTTTCCAAAACTGTAAGTCTTGATTTCTAGTCTACTTATAGCTAAGTCTCGGATTAGGATATAAAATATAGTTGAGCATTAGACTTCACGGCATTCATCGATTGAAGACGAAGAACTACTAAGGGGAGCTTGTAGAACTTCATCAACAAAAAGGTATGTGGAGACTTGAACTCATCTATCACTCAAAAGACTATCTACTCTATCTCCTATTTGAGACAAAAGTCGTATAGCTATATAGACTTCAATTATGCACATTTGATATTTTGAGCTGAGTTTAACTCGCTTACATATTTCTTGAAATATGTGTTGGTAAGCTTTCGATTTAACCAAGTTCATCTTATATTCTTGACGAAAGTCAAAAGATGATCATGTGAAAATCACCTGGTAACATCTTACATGATTTGTGTGAGACAGTCATTTGATGTAAACTCGAAATGTTTCGTATTGATCATTCGATCACTTGAAAATTGCTTTGAAGTTAATAGTTTGTGTGAGACAGCTATTGTCGTCTTCCAAGAATGTTTCAATGGTTGAAATGAGAGTTTAGAACAATTGGATATAAGCACAGTATGCGTACTCACATATGTGTGATCCAAGTCTGGGAACCATGGTATGCATAACCATATGCGTACTTGTTGGTTTAGTGAAAGTCCGGGAACCTTGTATGTAGCCCAGTACGCGTACTAGCGTGAGGTTTAGTTCCGGGAATTTCTGCTGAGTTTCGAAGGTATGCGTACCCGTTTGCAACTGGCGAACCCAAACTTAGTCCGGCCACTAAGGTATGCGTACCCGTTTGCATACTTGCGTGGATTATGTTCTAAAATCGGTTTGTTCATGAACTAATACATTTATATAATAAGGAATACAATCTTTTGAAAACCGTGGCTATAATGTTCATGACTTGATTCGAGTGAATCAAAATCGATTTTGCTTCAATTGTGTCTTGTATACTTATATGAGAATATAAACAATTGAACAACTCTAGAACTAGTTTCATTTGAGTCATTTGAACTAGTTATGGTTAAGATGAATGAGGTTGATATGAAAGTCTTCATATGGCTAACTACGGTTAACTATTGTTGAGACAACAAAGGTTAGGTACGGTTGCTCATGACTAAATGAAGTTGAAAAAGAGGGGGTCTAACAACACCACCCAATATTTCGCTTAGCAATCTGTATGGACAAACTCCAATATACTTTTTATGAGAATCAACTAGACAGTTAGACTCAATCAATAAAAAGATATATCAAAGAGTTTATATCTCAATCTCTCGATTTGATCTTTACTCAAGCAAATGGAAATCTGCGAGTCTTTATCGAAGAGAGATAACTTGGACGGTACCGAAGACCAATGTCCAAGGATCAATCAATATCAATCAACAACCAAAGGTTGGATTTCCAATTGATGATCTTTAACGCACAACCTGTATTATTTCAATTATATAAAAAATATAATGCGGAAAAGAAATAACACAGACACCAGAAGTTTTGTTAACGAGGAATGCAGAAAAACCCCGGGACCTAGTCCAGATTGAATACACATTGTATTAAGCCGCTACAGACACTAGCCTACTCCAAGCTAACTTCGGACTGGACTATAGTTGCACCGCAATAAGTCTCCCACTAATTCAAGGTACAGCTGTACTCCTATGCCTCTGATCCCAGCAGGATACTGCGCATTTGATTCCCTTAGCTGATCTCACCCACAACTAAGAGTTGCTGCAACCCAAAATCGCAGACTTGATAATAAACAAATCTGTCTCACACAGAAAAGTCTATCAAAGGATAAATCTGTCTCCCACAGAAAAACCCTAGGTTTTGTTCCGTCTTAAGATATAAAATCAAGGTGAACATGAACCAATTGATAATCCGGTCTTATATTCCCGAAGAACAGCCTAGATTAATCAATCACCTTTCAACAATCCTTCTTGACTACACAAGCGGTTTGTCGAGGAATCACAAACAGTGAGACGAAGATGTTTGTGACTTCTTTATCTTGCCTATCGGAGAACTCTCACGATCTCAAGCCAATCAATAGATTGTACTCGTACGATAGAAGATGCAAGATCAGATCACACAACTACGATAAAAGTAGTATCGGTCTGGATTCACAATCCCAATGAAGTCTTTAAGTCATTAACCTGGTTTTAGAGAAGAAAACCAAAGGTTAAAGGAGAATCGACTCTAGCGAGCGCACTAGTATCACACAGACGTGTGGGGATTAGTTTTGCACAATGCTAGATGTCTCCTTTATATAGTCTTTAAATCAGGGTTTTTCCTTAGTTACAAAGCAATCCGTATTCATCGTTAGATGAAAACCTTATTTATATTCAAGCTAATATTTCTCAACCGTTAGATCGAAAACTTAGCTTGTCACACACACTTGGGTAGACGTTTACTGGGTTTGTCAAAACCGTGCCCAAACGTGTACGTGTATGTTGGTTCAACATAGTAACCCAAAAGGTTAACCATATGAGTAATTCATATTAACCTAGTTCTTCTTCACCATAACTAGTTCAATTGACTCAAATGAACTAGTTAGAGAATTGTTCAATTGCTATGAGATCTTATGTAACTACACAAGACACAATTGAAACAAATATGATTCGATTCGATGAATCGGCTCATGAACTTTATAGCCACGGTTTGCGTAAAGCATTCCTTAGTAATTTAAATTTCATGTTTAGAGCACATCTTTTGATCATAACCACTTAAGTTCACAAACAAGTTCGCGGACTTAAGGCAACCGGCAGAGTTTTCCAAACTCAACAGAAAATCTCGGCAAAGAGACTTCCGCCTGTTCGCGGACTAAACACGCAAACGAGTTTTTGGAAAATCCCAGCAGAAATTCTCGGCAAGAGGACTTCTGTCAGTTCGCGGAATGAGTTCGCAAACTGAGTTCGTGGACTTGGCAAAGCCAATTCCTCCGGTTTCTCTCAATCAACAAAGTTCGAAAACTTCGGATTAAGGAATACATGGTTGTGTAATATAAACTTTCATTCCAATCATTGACACATTCTCAGAGGACGTTATATAGCCTTTATTCACAGACCGTTTCACGTCAGAGCAATTCTCAAAGTAATTGAAACTTTTTATGACTTTCATCACTAGGTGAAGATAAACTTGATCAAAGCGAAACACTTTACCAACACACGATTTCGAAAAAAAAAAAGATAAGTAGTGAATACTCAGCTCGAAGTGTCAAATGTGTATGATCCAGTCTATATAGCATATGACTTTTTGTCTCATAAGAAGTAGGAGATAGAATAGATAAACTTTTGAGTGATAGATAAGTCCAACTCTCCACATACCTTTTTGTTGATGAAGTTCCACGGTTCCTTGAGTAGATCTTCGTCGTTGTATGATGAATCGCCATGAAGTCTTTGATCTCAACTACACTTTTTTATCCTAGTCCGAAACTTATCTACAATAGACTAGAAATCAAGGCTCATAGTTTTAATCACTAACATTGACAAACATGCTTGATATAGCAATGCATGCGAGGTCGACCGAGCTATGCTCTAATAATCTCCCCCTTTGTCAATTTTAGTGACAAAACTATTAATACATATAGAATACAAAAAAGATAAACTTTAGTGGCTCCGATTCCATAGTCTAATCTTCAACGTTCCTTGAAATCTTCGTCCTTCCAAGTACTCCAATGATCCAAAAGGTTGTAAGTTTAGCACCACCATTGTTGAAGATCCGTAGCTATAACAATGAGAGAAATCGATATTCTCGATCATTATCATACAGTTTCATAGTATCATTATGTAACATCAAAGTCCAATTGTATCACGACTTTAACAACAATACTATGGTGATATGTATCGCTCCCCCTTAGTCAATACTCCATATCGATCATGGAAACCACTCCCCCTTACACGATGATCCGAAAACCATATGTATTTGTAGTGTAAACTACATTATTTCTCCCCCTTTTTGTCAATAAAATTGGCAAAGGTAAAAGAACGGGATCATAATGGAATTTCCACAAGAGACATTTCATAGACTAAAAGAAAAAATACATACCAACTTAATTTAGATGCAATCATAAATCCGAAACTAAATGCATTCATCAAGGAGTTTTAAGATACAAGATAACCCCTATAAAATTCCAAAGCCGCACACCCCGCAAGATATTACCATTAAGCACAAGTTCAAAAGAACTCTCCCCCATTTGATGTCATTCCCGAGAGAACAACAAGAGTGACCTTAATTTCGAAGAAAAATAAGGATTTTTAATTGGACACCAAAAACCATAGGAAAATGATTTTGTAATGCCCCGATATTCGGCAGCGGTTGGACGAATGGAATATAAGTAATGGTTTGTCCTTCCCTAACACCGAGACATTTTCAGCACAATTGGCTCAAGAGTTGGTAGAAAACTCTACATCTAAGCGTGCTCGGGCGGGAGTAATCCAGGGATGGGTTACCATCCGGGAAGTTGCTGCTAGATTACCGCAGTGATGCCCGTTGAAAAACCCACACTGTCGGATAACCGCAGTGGCTAAGTGGGGACAATATCGGTGGAGGGACGGGTCATTACAAATGGTATCAGATCCGACGATGGTTCACCTTCCGAGGGTGAGAGAGTACGCTGGACAGGATATTTCAGGTACCGCTCTCATGAGGGGTAGGGAACGTCGAAGATCTGGGCTTGGGAATATATTCAGGAGCCGGGAACGACTCCAATTTAAGGTGGTGGTATTGTAATACCCCGATATTCGGCATCGGTTGGCCGAATGGAATATAAGTAATGGTTTGTCCTTCCCTAACACCGAGGCCTTTTCAGCACAATTGGCTCCAGAGTTGGCAGAAAACTCTACAGCTAAGCGTGCTCGGGCGGGAGTAATCCAGGGATGGGTGATCATCCGGGAAGTTGCTGTTGGATTACCGCAGCGATGCCCGTTAAAAACCCCACACTGCCGGATAAATGCAGTGGCTAAGTGGGGACAGTATCGGTGGAGGGACGGGTCATTACATATTTTCTATATCCAAAACTCAATCAAATTAATCACAAGTAAACCCATGATTAATTTAATTGGAATACGCAACTAAATCAAACCACAAAAGTGATCAATTTAATTGGTTGTGCTCAACATAAGTAAACTTACGGAGCTAGGACTAAGGTAATCATGCGGAGATGACTAACTTAATCGTTCACATACTCAACATAAGGAAAACCTTACGGAATATACGACTACATCAACCAATAGAACATGATTAGTATAGCCGTTCATATACTCAACACAAGGACTTGTGGAATATATGAATACTCAACTAGACTAATTACAAGAGATCCTATAATTAATCTAATTGAAAAACACAACCAAACTAATCACCGAAGTAATCAATTTAATTGTCAATTGTTTTTCTCGACAAAAGAAGACTTTCGGAGCAAATAACTAAATAACCAACCAAGATGATTAATTTAGTTCAAAGATGCTCGACATAAAGTACTTTACGGAACAACCAACAAAACTAATCACAAAATAATCAACTTAGTTGTATCGTGCTCGACATAAGACACATTATGGAGCCTCACGGTAATACAAAAAGAATGGATCAATGAAGATCAATACCGTGGAATACATGTAAGGATATATTCTATCTTTCCATCACTATTTGCATAATGACATAATAGACTTTATCCTTGTCACACAAAAGATTTGACCCTATTTTCCATCAAATAAATGACTGCATAGGCAATCTGTCAAAAGTCCATTCTTCATTTCATCAATACGAAAACCAATTCATGAACGACTTTACTTTTGACAACATATGGGACCTTCAAGTTCACGGACGCAAACAATACATATCCCATAAACAATTGCAATATCACAAAATCATAAAGATTAATAATGCAATAACAATCTTTGCCCTTAGAAGGTAGAATCAATCTTTTTCACAAGGATTTATACCAAGAGTGGTTACCAAAAGCGTATAAAAAGATTTCCTTAACAAAGAATAACAGACAAAGTCATTGACAACTATGCACCATAGTTCACATGAGATGATTGTGAACACTCAAGAATATATAGCAATGTGAACTACTACCCATTCTCGAACTTCCTTCTTTGTGATTCACCAACATCACTCTTGTAACAGCCACAAAATAGCTTAGAATAGGATTTCTCCAAGAATCCCAGTGCCCAAGTCCAAGAGAATAGAACAAGTGCAACGAGACGGAGCAAACACTAAAAAACAAGAGACAGGACAAAGAACAATATTAGCTCATCCAAATTCAACAATTCTCATCTCGATTTTGAAAGGAATTCAATAAGGAAGAGAATTCAAAAATAATGAGGTAAATCCGAGTTCGGATGAAGAAGTTACGGCCAAAACAAGTTTACCGAATATCGGCGTCAAGTATGCATACGGGTTTGCGAACATAAACCCCTGGATTTTGATTTTAAATGTTGTTATGCATACTTGGTATGTGTACCATGTAGTCCAAACATCCCGAACTATTATTTTCAAACCTAAACATTTAAGAACCTTAAATACAGATCAAATTAGGTAGAAATGAACGATAAGAAAGATTATTATAAGTATTCTAAGAAAATAAAAGTACAAATCTTGTTCAAATTTATAGACATACCTTTTTAGATGAATCCAATCGAATTATACCGCCTTACCGAACATAATCTATGTGCCCCAGTTCTTGTGCATCCCTCACCGTATACAAAGCAGGGCATTCCTTGGTGAGGATGCACTTCCAACACAATCAAGTTGCGTTGGGGTGAACAAAGTCTTGCTCACCACAAGTGACCTTTGGATTATCATGAAAGAGATCACTTTTAGAACTTTTCACATCCAATTCCATTTTTTCAAAAAACTTGTTAAGTTCCAACATCATGGATACTGCCTTTTCCATAGTCATGGAGTTTTCTGGAAGATCATTCCTTTTCACACTCAAAACATCATTGTCTTTCTTCGGTAACCACTTCTGAGTGCGTTTAGGAACAGTCGGAACCTTCTTCCCATCACTCTCTTCTAGAATTCTTAGAAGAGAATTGGATTGACTATTCTTTTGCAAGTTAGTCTTTCTCCAATTGGGAGCATCGGATCTTGTCTTAATCTTTACGAAGTTATCCTTTTGATAACCATTACGATTATGAAAAGGATTTGTACGACGTTTATAGGCAAATCTAGGTCTATCATAGCACTGATTCCTTTGCCTAAAGGTTGGACAATTACAACCTGTAACGTTAAAAGGATCAGTCTTAACGTATGATCTTGGTTTCACAACTTTTTGTGATACCCACACAAGAACATCATGAAGTTTCTCATTCCTTATACGGAAACGATATCTCCTTTCCAGGTGACCTTTATTTCCGCAATATTGGCAAACATAAGGAATGTTCTTACCTCGATCCGTGTGTGCTAACTTTGGAGGTTGATAAACTTTGCTCTTTTGAACCTTAACTACCGGAGAAGGTATTTCACTTTTGCCATCAGTGGAAACCTTTTGTTGAGAAGAATCACTAGCCTTGAAAAATTTTATCTCTTTGCTAGTACTTGGAGCATCTATTTCCTTATAGCCCAATCCTCGTGTATCACGATGATTTTTACTTGCTCCTAGCATAGTAGTTAATTTTATTGAACTACTATTGAACTTTTTCAAGTCATCTTCCAACATCTTGATTTTATCAAGAGTAGCAGCTAAATCAGCCTCGAGGCGTTTTTCTCGAGTGAGATAAGCGCTTTCTCTGTCGTCAAAACTTGTTTGCTGGGAGTTAAACCTTGCTTCAGATTATGCAAGTTTCTCTTCCAACAAAAATTACTTTTGATAAAGATTATCACATTCAAGTGACTTCATACGTAGGTTTTCCTCAGAATCCTTGAGGATCGATTCGGTAGAACGATTCGAAAAATAAACACCTGCGTAACATCTTCTCAATTTCTTTTTTTCTCGACAGAGAGGAGTCACAAGAGGTGTGACATGAGAAGTTGTAATCTTCTTCATATTCCACGAATCCAAAAACTTAACATACTCTGAGACTTCCTCATCAACATCTCTATCAATATCTGAATCACCTTCATCAGAAAGTTCATCCAACTGTTCTTCTAGGAGAGTTTCCCAATCAACAGTTTTTATATCAAGAGAATGTTTGGATATTGACTTAGATGTGATAGTTCTCTCAGGTGAATCCAATCTTTTAGAATCATCTGGTAATTGCTGAACTGGTACGTTATTAGAGATAGACTCGTCCATAATCAACTCGCTACAAACACAGACTTATAAGGTCTTTAACGTGTTTGCCTGCTTTGATACCAATTGAAAAATCAAGGGTCTAACAACACCACCCAATATTTCTCTTAGCAACTAGACAAACTCCAATATACTTTTTATGAGAATCAACTAGACAGTTAGACTCAATCACTAAAAAGATATATCAAAGAGTTTATATCTCAATCTCTCGATTTGATCTTTACTCAAGCAAATGGAAATCTGCGAGTCTTTATCAAAGAGAGATAACTTGGACGGTACCAAAGACCAATGTCCAAGGATCGATCAATATAAATCAACAACCAAATGTTGGATTTCCAATTGATGATCTTTAACACACAACCAGTATTATTTCAATTATATAAAAAATATAATGCGGAAAAAAAATAACACAGACACCAGAAGTTTTGTTAACGAGGAAACCACAAATGCAGAAAACCCCCGGGACCTAGTCCAAATTGAATACACACTGTATTAAGCCGCTACAGACACTAGCCTACTCCAAGCTAACTTCGGACTTGACTATAGTTGAACCCCAATCAGTCTCCCACTAATTCAAGGTACAGCTGTACTCCTACGCCTCTGATCCCAGCAGGATACTGCGCACTTGATTCCCTTAGTTGATCTCACCCATAACTAAGAGTTGATGCAACCCAAAATCGCAAACTTGATAATAAACAAATCTGTCTCACACAGAAAAGTCTATCTGTAGATGGGGAAAAACGATTTGCTAGTTTTTAAGGAATTGAGGAGACGACCGTACGGAGGAGACTCATCGAACTGAGCGAAATGTTAAACCTCACACAGATGCACCGCTGCAAAGGGGGTGCTTTATATTCGAGAGGTCAATCTGTAGTACTCCGGCTTAAATCAAGACAATGATCGTTCCAGAGTAAATTCGGTCACAAGAAAGGATGGGTTGATCTGTAGGAGGGAAGCTGCGAAATGTTTGGAATCAATAGTAATCAAAGATTGTGGGTGTGTGAATTCTGAATATGATAAGATCTGAATGATTGAAATTGCTCAATTGAGAGTAGTTGCTCAATTGATGAGTTGATGATCTCGTGTTGTCGATGAGACGTGAGATTGATGATACTGTTGATGCTGATCCTTCAATCATGATTCAGAGACTTATTTATATTGCTGGAATTTTAGACACCATGACCCCCTGAAGTGTGACAGTTGATGGAATCAAGGAGTGGGGAAGTGGAAATCGTGTTTGAAACCAGTTGCTCAACGTGTGGAGACTTGGTCGATTTTCTACCCACTACCTCGTGAATTCCTTCAACTGATTGCACTACTTGCTCACATTCCATCGTGTGTTTGAACACACGTGTCGTAGACCGCCAGACCAAAACCCTAAGTGATATCCTCCCAAAGTGACGCGATTGACGTCTCGTGGTATGTTAGTCAATTGATGACTTCGTGGTTTGATGGGAAGATGAGTCCATGTAGTTGCTGAGTTGAACATGATGTTCTGAAACTCATGAATTGAACATGTCTCGAGACAAAGGTATAGTTCTTACGATGAAGTGAGCAAGTATTTCTCATTCGATGTATCGTTGAATATTGATTGTTGAACCAATATTCCTTGGTTTGAGCAAATATTTATCATCTGAGCAAGTGTTGCTCATGTGATGAATTGTTGAATATTTGATCGTCTGAGCATGTGTTTCTCATCTGATGGATTATTGGCAGCGTTCCAAAAATATTAATTAGAATACTGGTCGTTGAACCGAGCATAATTAATAAAATTAATGACATGAGGTCGTCGTAAAATTATTAAGGTTGGAGTCTGGAATGATGATCATTGGATTCAGAAACCCTAATTTGATCAATTGATGATCAATTTATGGTTCATCAGAAGTTGAACCATGGGATGAAGGAGGGAGCGACTACATGGGACCGTGGATCAACCATTTAGTGTCCATATGCTCACGTGAGCAAATACAAAGAACTCCTGAAGAGTTGACGATTTGTTGGTGAAAGAATGATTAAATGCCGGTTTAATCATTTATTCGAAAATGCTCGTCTGAGCCTTAGGTGAGAAAACCTAATTAATTATGACGGAGTGAGGGACCGACCATGGGGTCATGAAACAGGCCCTGGGTAGTCACGTGACCGCCTGATGATCACTTCATGAAAATCCAAAGTGTTTGGAAGAGTCTTGGACCTAATACGTGCAATTGTGCAAATTATGTCAAAAATGTGAAACTTGATGGGACCGGATTCTGTAAGACAAAGATCCAATCTTGGTCGGTCAAGATAGCATGCTCGTGTCCCCAAGGCGTCCGCGTCTCAGTCCTGAAAATTTTGATATTTTCTGGCGTGCAATTGAGCATCCATTCGAGAAAATATGCCAAAATTAAGGTTTCGACGAAACTGAGGAAAACACCATGAGATGATGGAAAATAATTATAAAATAAGGAATAAGGAGGCGTGGGACCGCCGAGGCTAAGGCATGGTCGGCCGGTCGTGACCCCGGTCCCATGGTGCCATTTTCCTTAATTTTATAATATTTTTGATGATTTTATGAAGAATTCATGAATTTTAAGAAATTTGATGAATTTAGGGAGTTTCCATGAATTGAAGGAGTTTTCATGAGTTCAAGGAAGCAATAAATATTAAAATAATAAAAACACTGGCGTGTGGGACCGTGGAGGCGTGGTCAGCCGGCTAGGGGCCCGGTCCCACGAGTTTTCATTATTTTTTATATTTTTTAAGTATTTTTCATGATTTGAGGGAATTTTTCCTAATTTGAGAGAAATACCATGAAATCAAGGAATTTGATGAATTCAAGGAAAAATAAAATAAAATAATAAAACAAGGGGCGTGTGGGACCGGTTAAGGCATGGCCGGCCGGCTAGTGGCCTGGTCCCATAAGTTTTCATAATTTTATTTATTATTTGATGATTTGTGCAAAATACCATGAAATCAATGAGTTTTTTCATGAAATTAGAGAAATAATAATAATAATAAAATAATGAAGAACCGTGAGGTGTGGGGCCGGCTGGGACAAAGGCATGGCCGGTTGGCCAACGGTCACGCCCCACACTTCTTTTCTTAATTTTATATTATTTTTTACGAATTTATGAAAATACCATGAAACCGAGGAGTTTCCTCGAGACAAAGGAGATTTGATAAAATGAGAGAATTTTCATCAAATCATGGAAAATAATAAAATGCATTAAAAATATAAAACTGGCGTGGGATTGACCACGACACGGTCGGTCGGTCGTGTGTCCATGTTCCCAGCATCCTGGTCAATATTTTTAATTATTTATTATTTTCTTCCCTATTTTGCATAGGTTCATCGTTTCGTTGTATTTTGAAATACTCGTTCGTGCAGTGACCGTTAGTGTATCATCGTTGAATACACTTTCACCATTTGAATCGGGACTTACTTAGAGGTAGCTCAGACGCCCGGTTGTTGATTATTTATTACTAATTGTGGAATTCAGTGGAGAATAATTCACAAAACTGAGTAATAAGATGTTTATTATTAATTCATAGGATCAGCCGAGGATTCGACTACGAATTCAGAATGATAAAGTGAGCATTACCATTCCATGGGATCGTAGATTCGACCATAGAATCGGAGTAATTAAGTTTTATCTATTACCATTTATGAGACCAGTTGTGGATTCGATCATGAAATCGTAGTAATGAGATAATATAGTTATTGTTATTCTATGAGATCAAGCCGTGGATTCGATCATAGAATTAGAACAATTGTTTATTTCCATTCCATGGGACGAGTCGTGGATTCGACCATGGAATAGGAGCAATTGTTATTGCCATTCCATGGGACCAGTCATGGATTCGACCATGGAATAGGAACAATAATAGATTATTCTGGGAATTCAGTAGTGAATATCACGGCAGAATTAATCTTAATTAGGAATAATTAACTTTGTGGCTCTAAACTAGCAGAGCAAGCTGTCTAGGAGCAATAATTATCCTGATATGAGTGGTGTGCTTGGGAACGACACACAAAAGACTTGCAAGTATACAAGGCCAAGTTTTAGTATAGAGAGTAAGCAAGGGATCAGTCCACAGGGAGTGGGAGCATACAAGAAATTTTCCTAAGCTAGCAATGGAGACAAGGCACTATGGCAGTGAGCAAGGCAAAGTAATATGGCAATTGCAAAGAACCAAAACAGTTAACAAAGCAAAGATGACAAAACAGCATGGAACCAAGGCTGTGAGCCAAGGGCAGGGGTGAGTTTGTGCACTGATTTCAATGCACAACAGGCTTCAAAATACAAGAAATAAACAGCAAGATAGCTAAGAAATTTAGTTGAGCAGGGAGCAAAATAAGACTGAAATTGTAAGTGACTGAAATAAGGTATTGTGGTCTAAGCTAAGGCTTAGAGTCCACCTTTGTGTCCTAGCCAAACAATGTGATCCTAGGTTGAGTTGAATATCCTATGCATACATCTAGAATGGGAGGAAAACTAATTTGCTCACTAGTTTGCCCCTAGCATTGACTGTCTTTTGACAGAACAATCAATCACAGGCACTATGAGCATTAGTCTCTTCCCATTGCTCAATCAAAACAATGCACTAAGGCTCTAACCTAGCATTCCACTATAAGACAGTGCACTGAGGTTTCATCTAAACCTCAGCTGCAACAATTTAGCTCATGCTCAACATATTACATACACAAGCATTCATCATACAAGATAATTCAAACACACTAGACATGGTGAACAAATACAATTGAAATTACTGAATTTGAAATTAAACAAGAGGTAACAGTAGAGAGCACTGGCTAGTCCAGGCCTCTAAGGTGGTGCTCTGGCTAATCCAGGCATGGTTACAACACACACCCACACCTTCTATTTATACCCAGAATTCAAAATTAGGGTTTACAATGTTTTCCCCCAAATTCTCAAAATTAGGGTTAGATATTTTACCTAATTTGATGTGAAAAATCACTCAAAACGGTCGACCCATTTCTTCTCTGCCTCTTCTGGTCCTTCTATGCCTTCAATTGACGCCTCTGATGCTCTAATTGTTCCCTAGTTCGAGTTATTTTACTCACCCCAAAACCTAGGGTTTCAGTGGTTGTGAGATGGGGAAAATAACTAGGCTAGGGAGATGGGTTTGAGGTAGGGGAGGTGATGGTGGTTGAGACAGCGTCTCTGTGATGGTCGGGAAAGAAGGTGGAAGTGGTGAAGCTCGAGGTGGAGGCAGAGAGCAGTTCTGCCATGGTCGGGGAAGAAGAAAGAAATTTGGGGAAAATTGATTTGGGAAGAAGGAGATTTTTGTTTTAGGTCGATGGGTTCGATGGCTAGGGTGTTGAGCGGAATCATCTGAAGTCTGATGCACAGCGAACGAACGACGCTGGATGATCAGTTTTGGATGTAATTGAACGGCACGATGGGATGAAGCTTTAAGCGACCGTTGGATGATGAGATGCAACGAAACTGACGGCTCAAGATGGGGTTAGGTACTATGGTGTTTGACAGGAGCTTTGGATTTTGATGCACAGTGATGAGATGGCCGTTGGATGATGAGATGGATCCAATCTGACGGCTCTCATGGAATGGGTATGGATAATGGAAATGGATTTGGGTAAGGGTTTTGGGCCTTGGGTATGCCAAGCCCATATCTTCTTTAAGAACAATTCTTCCTCTTCAAGCCCACTTCTAGTTGATCCGGCTCTTGCAAACATCATTCTTCGCTTCCTCCTAGCGGGAGTCTTTGCCGTTTCTTTGCTCTTTTTGCTTCGTGAGTTAACCAGGCTTTATTTAGTACCTAAAAATGCAAATTTAATTAAGAAAAATATTTATTCTTGAAAACAATGAAAATACAGAATATGGGATAAAATGTAGAATTAATGCACAAAAGATGAGTTAAATGCCAAGAAAAATATATAGAAATATGCACTTTTTAGCACTCATCAATGAGCTTGTCGGTAAGTCATATCCTTTATATAGTCAGGGTAAACTCGTTGTTTGTTCCTGAAGACGTTATCGCTCCATACTAGCAGAGCAAGCTGTCTGGGAGCCGTCCATCTCGTGATACTATATAGAAATAATCACTGAAAGTGTTCAGTATTCATGAGATATGTCGTTGTCCAGTCGTGAGACTACATATCTACATGTACTCTGAGAGAAAGTACTCTCCGTTGAGAATTCAATGAAAGACCCGTGTCTCAATACTCACGTCTGATTGCTGGATCAGAGCTTCGTATAATTATGAGTTTACGATTTTAGCCCTTGTCGAAAATCCACCATCTACATTAAATCCCCTGCTTACTGAGGAAAGTTGTGTTCCTCAGTCAGCATTAAATGGTGATTTTCCGGCCATAAATAATAATACCAGTAATTGAACTTAGTCGTAAGTTGAGACGTTACCGGATTTAGAGAGCATGATCGAACCACGACTTGATGAAGGCTTCAATGTCATGATTGGAGCGTCGTTTTATGAGCATAAATTAGTGTTGAACCGCTGATTCGATGGTGGAACCTTGGTCGATTTAGGATTCACGGGTCCGGGACCAAGAAAGGGAATCCGCGGGCGTTCGTTCGTTAGTTTAAGAAACAAACAAGATAGACTTGAGTCTAATGATAAAATTTCGTCTATGAGCTTTCACGAAAAACAATTTTTTTAAAAAAAAAATATGTGAGATTTCACAAAGTGGAATAAACTCTCGTTTCAAAGGTGAATGCTCGTACGAGAGAAAAGTTTTTTTTTTTAATAGACTTGCGTCTGTTAGTAATAAAATTTTGTTTATGAGCTTTCATGAAAAAATTTATCTTTGAGCTTTCAGAAATCTTTGAAAATATACTCTCGCTTCAAAGACAGATGCTCGTGCGAGGGAGCAAAAAATATAGACACCTTTTTCAAATTTACGTGAGTTTCACGTTAAATATTTATATATTTTGTAAAATCATGTTTTGATTTTGAACAACTGTTGAAAGTATACAATTATATATGATGAAATAATGTTTGTATGTGAGTTTTCACAATTGTAAAATGGACGTCTGTCCAATTTTTGAAAAACCAGTGAATGTTAAAATTCACGTAGGTTGTTCACGGTTTGATGACTATCAAGTCATGATTTTGAATAATGAATTTTTCTCGACTTTGCAGGTTTGAAGGAACGAGCAAATTTTTGAAATTTTGACGTTATAATCACTACATCTAGTGAAATTTTAAATAGGTAAGAATTGGATTTTTACCGTTTCAGTGCGTGCTTGTTGTTGGTATATCCATGACTCCGTATATTTCGCCTCAGATAGTGGTGACTTCTGGTTACAACCACCCTTCTGGATCTTCCGGAAATATCAAGGAGAACATGAAGAGCAGATGTTCATCCTGGGATGAATCAACCTTTCAGAGACGCTGGAAAGCTGGTACTTTGTATGTCTCTAGATCATCTGTGAGTCGTCCCTTATCAGCATAAGCACCGCCGACTTCTGAAAATGAGGCTATCGACTGAAGATGAAGTTCGGCTTTGTGTTGATGGTGTAGCTCCTGATTCAGATGTGGATGAACGAAGAATTCGCCATAATTCGTCATCAAAAAATTCAGAAGTTAGGTCTTCATTGAAATTGTTGTAAAATCTTCGTTCGATGTTGGATTTTCGCGGTCTACCCATGTATCCTCATGCCCAGGAAATTTCCAAACTTTATAAAAGAAGATTTTTGGGTTCCGAGCATGTTTAGGATCCGAAATCGACGAAACAGTAAACTTCCAGGAGACCTTCAGAAAATTTTCAGCTGGCATGTGGTCCAATGTTTTGGCCACAACTCTTCGCTCGTTTCTTCAATTGCTGTGAATTTTGGGTATGTTGAATAGGACATCCATACGAAGATAATGGTGTACTAACCATCCACAAATTCTTCACCAATTTCTCCCAGCTCGTCAGTTTGTACAGGGCAGTGTAAAATCATCTCAGACGAGCTTGTTGTAAAACATTCATGTTGTGTCTTTAGACCATTCGCTTGTGTCTTGAACCGTTGGTGAAGGCTTTTAATGTCATTGATTCCTTTGAGATCAGGACCCTTTGATTGATACATGAGCATGGTGCTTGCAGCGCCATCTTGCTTCTGTCAGTCGTAGAAACATCACTTCTGAAACCCTGGTCACGAGACCGTAGCTGAGGTTTCTCTCGAGAAGGGATGATGTAATGACCATGGTTTCATATCCCGGTGGTATCATTTCTTTTATGATGAATGATTAATACATGAGAGTCTGGTGTCACGAGTCTTGGACTGTGAAACTGATCGTCATGATCAGTGGACCGTCAGTCCCCAGTATTTTGTTAAATCTCTCCTTTTCCTTTTCTCTTCTTATGGCAAGACTTGGATAGAGGACCCAGGTATAAAAATTGATATAAAGACCTAGGTGTTCGAAGTTGGAGGTACCTTGATGAAGGACTTAGAGAAAAGACCTGGTGGACACCGATCGACTGTGGAAGTTATGAATCCCGTCTAAGAATTGCTGCCTGCATGTTGTATGTTCTGGAAGCTGTAGGAACCTCATACGACGTCGGAATTTGATGATTGACCCCAACTTTTGAAGCTAAGAGACTGAGTTATCTAATGAGATAAAAATAACTCAATTTAGAGTTGTATAGGTCATCCAACAAATCGTGTACATTTGTAATTTGTAATCCCGTATAAATTTTTCAGATTTCGTAGACCTGACGGTAAAGGCCATATCTTTCAGATCGTATGTCCGACTGATGCGCCCTTTTGGTATGTTGTCGAAGAGACATAGACGAACATATTTCGTTGAGGAAGAATTGTCCCATTCCTCACCCATTGGTACTTTTTTTCAAACCCATGGCCTGGAGTGTGTTGTATCTCATTTGTAGAGGTGATGAGAACATCTTGTAGAAGACTTTGGATTATGCCCACCGGTCGTGCCGGCTTTGGGAATACTTTCATGTGAGCATGTTGTCCGGTCTGCACATCTTGATATGAATCATTGGTCTTAGAGAATTCCGCTTCATGTGTAACACTTCAGAGAATGATTAGTTGATGAAGCCCTGAGGATGTTGCTCCTGAGACCGTTGTTGGTGCTGAAACCATGAATGATTATGCTCCAGAGGTCCTTGTCGATGTTGATATCATGGATGGTGTTCCTATAGAGATTATTTTTAATGCTGATACCATGGTTGAAGTTGCTCCAAAGACCGAAAAGGCTAGTATCTTTGCTCCTCCATCCAGTGAGCCTTTTACTGAGCGTCCCTAAGATGAAGGTGTACTGAGAGTTCAACTTGAATGCTCCTGAAAGCATAACTCAGGATTCCCAGTGTATGTTGAAGGAGTTATCGTCATCCACGTATGAATGATGTTGCATCTGCTTCGGAAGTCTTATCCTGGGATAATGAAGACTTGTCGATTGTAGTTTAGTTACACTTTGATCGTGCTGGTGTTGAATCATTGTGTCATCGTCAAGATATTGGTGCTGAAGCCAGATGCGAAGGTGTACTCTTTGATTGGGAGTACAATTTGAAGACTTCTTAGGTGCTTGAGCGTTGAAGCGCATATTACTTAAGCATCAAATGTCTTAGATTTGATCGTCTCGACCCTGGAGTATCTTCTGTTGATTCAGCATACCTTTCGTTGCAGTAGTGGGATTCGACACTTGTGAAGACATCAGAGCTTTCTGATTTTTTGGAACACATGGACTTGCAGGAGAAACGCCCAAAGTGTTCTTTGCCATGGTTGGACGTCAGTAATGAATGTTTCAGTGCTTGAATCAGAGAAACGTCAGATTCAACCACTTGGTAAAATACTAATGTGGTGAAGCTACCATTCATAACGTCTTGTAGATTTGCTAGCATAATTAAGTCCCCATGCTAGGATAGCATGTGGGGAAATAAATGACATAGACACGGAATGAGACTTGCCTGAGTGCGGAACCTCTTGATGAATGTCTATGCATCTTTTGCAGGTTCTTGGTTCAACCTCGTCAAAGTTTGAAATTCCTTAAAGTACTCTGACGATGGAATGTCCGTCAAATCTTCTGGATCAGAACTTTCTTCGTTGGAGAGATGTGTAACCAAAGGCGCTTTGCAAGTACCCATCTTTTCATTGCGGATCCACGCTCGTCTGAAGGACATGTCATATCCTGGATCTTCCTGATTATGTGAAACTTGGTTGAACTTATGTTTACTTTGAGAATGATGTAGCGATAAGTATCTCTGAGCGTTCCTTCAAGGTCTCTGGTTGAGATGGAGCATGAGTATCTTCTTGTCGAGTGATGCATGTGAATCCGATGGCTTTCAATGGAATGTTGTTGATGGCGGTGTCAGCATCGATCAACGTTCTTCCAAATTCGTTTCTTCTGAGATTGACTGTGATCAGCAGTCCCCAATCGTATATCTCTTGATCTGTAGCTGGAGGCTCAAGAATTATTTTCGGAATGGACTTCTTGACACAATGTGGTTCAGTACTGTGAACATGTCTCTCCTTTGTGCCTTCGATAGATAAAGCAATTCACGTTCGACCAAGGATTGAACTGCCTCTTTGATAGGTTGTTCAGAGAGTGTAAAGGTTCTGACTGGGAGAGGATTCTTGTGTACTCCTCCAGTCCCCAGTTGAAGCTATTGTGGATCAACCTTCTCTTTTAAAATGTGCTTCAAAACTCCGCAGTTGCTTGTCGGATGATTGAAGAACTTGTGGAAGTCACCTCTTCAATAGAAAAAAAGGAAAGTCAGGTGCTTCTTGATCAGGAACTCTTATGCGTTGGTCAGAGTCTTGTGCATCTTGCTTTTCCTTCATTTGTGCTTTTGATGGAGCTGAGGTATGCTTGCGCGGAGGTTTGGCTTTCCGTTTGCTCCCTTCTGCAACAGTGTTTGTGGAAGGCTGGAGGTTTTACTGCTTCTTGATCAGACGTCTGCTACCTCGAGTGTCTCATGGTTCTTCATCCTTTGTAGCTTTTGTTCTTTCCAACAGAGCAGGCGCAGTGGTTGTTGATCTCTTCGCAGCTTCGTGAAGCTATGAGAAAGTCTGGAATCGAAGATTCTCCAGTAGAGCTACGTAAACCGGGAGCATGCCGTTGATGCACAAATCTACTAGTTGTTGCTCTGTGACATTTGGGTCATGACAATCCAGGGCTTGGACTCTGAATCTTTTCACGTAGTCGTTGGGATTTTCACTGACCCTCTGAAACATTCTTCCAAGGTCAGAGAGAGTAACTTGCTTTGACACGAAAAAGTACTTCCTGTAGAAGGCGTTGATCATTTCTCCCCAATTGTTGATGGTCCCCGGTGCGATGTTGTTGTACCAGGTATATGCTCTGCCTTTCAAGGATTTTGAAAACTCCTTGAGACGAACAACATGGTTATGTTCATGTTCTCCCAAGGCTTCGAGGAAACGAGAGACATGTTCTCGAGCATTTCCAGTTCCATCATACAGAGTGAAAGTTGGAGAAATGTAACCTTTTGGAAGGGGAATCCTCTGCGTAGCGGCAGGATAAGGAGGTTGGTGACGATGGACATGTGATGTCTTGTCTTTTCCACGGTTTTCCAAAAGGCGCTCCGCGCCTTCCCGAGTAATGAAATTTGATGGTACCTTTGCTGATGAACCTGCATCTTTGACGGTTTTATCATTATCCACTGTATCGATTGGGATTACTTCATGATCAGCAGCATCTGAGGATTTCTCCTTCTCTTTTCCCTTTTCTTGAGTCTTTTATGACATCTTAACAGTAAGAGTTTTGAGATAATTACACATATCATTCTGTGTAGCAGCCATGTCAGTCTGATTCTTTGCAAGAGTCTCTTGCGCTTTGATAAGATCAACAATGGTAGGTGGTGGATTTCCTCTGACTTCTTCAGGGTGTCGACCGAACATGGGATGACCCTCAGCGTGAGGAGGAGTAATGTCACCACCGTCAGTCTTGGAGGTCGGAATTGTTTCCGAGATATTCTGATTGTCGTTGTTGTTGCTAGTGCTAGCGTCGTTTGTATTAGGATCTGCGATCGTACGTGACCTAAGATCAACCATCTTGTGAAATCTTCAGATTGCAACCGAGAGATTAATCTCCCACTGTGGTCGCCAATCTGTAGATCAGGAAAAACAATTTGCTGGTTTTAAGGAATTGAGGAGACGACCGTACGGAGGAGACTTCTCGAACCGAGCGAAATGTTAAACCTCACACAGATGCACCGCTGTAAAGGGGGTGCTTTAGATTCGAGAGATCAATCTGTAGTACTCCGGCCTAAATCAAGACAATGACCGTTCCAGAGTAAATTCGGTCACAAGAGAGGATGGGTTGATCTGTAAGAGGGAAGCTGGGAAATGTGTGGAATCAATGGTAATCAAAGATTGTGGGTGTGTGAATTCTGAATATGATAAGCTCAAAATGATTGAAATTGCTCAATTGAGAGTAGTTGCTCCATTGATGAGTTGATGATCTCGTGTTGTCGATGAGACGTGATATTGATGATATTGTTGATGTTGATCCTTCAATCATGATTCAGAGACTTATTTATATTGCTGGAATTTTAGACACCATGACCCCATGAAGTGTGACAGTTGATGGAATCAAGGAGTGGGGAAGTGGAGGTCGTGTTTGAAACCAGTTGCTCAACGTGTGGAGACTTAGTCGATTTTCCAACCACTACCTCGTGAATTCCTTCAACTGATTGCACGACTTGCTCACATTCCATCGTGTGTTTGAACACACGTACCGTAGACCGCCAGACCAAAACCCTAAGTGATATCCCCCCAAAGTGACACGATTGACGTCTCGTGGTATGTTAGTCAATTGATTACTTCGTGGTTTGATGGGACGATGAGTCCATGTAGTTGCTGATTTGAACATGATGTTCTGAAACTCATGAATTGAACATGTCATGAGACAAAGGTATAGTTCTTACGATGAAGTGAGCAAGTATTGCTCATTCGATGGATCGTTGAATATTGATTGTTTAACCAATATTCCTTGGTTTGAGAAAATATTTATCATCTGAGCAAGTGTTGCTCATGTGATGAATTGTTGAATATTTGATCGTTTGAGCATGTGTTGCTTATCTGATGGATTATTGGCAGCATACCAAAAATATTAATTAGAATACTGGTCGTTGAACCGAGCATAATTAATAAAATTAATTACCATGAGGTCGTCGTAAAATTATTAAGGTTGGAATCTGGAATGATGATCCTTGGATTCAGAAACCCTAATTTGATCAATTCATGGTTCGTCAGAAGTTTAACCATGGGATGAAGGAGGGAGCGACTACATGGGACCGTGGATCAACCATGTAGTGTCCATATGCTCACGTAAGAAAATACAAAGAACTCCTGAAGAGTTGACGATTTGTTGGTGAAAGAATGATTAAATGCTGGTTTAATCATTTATTCGAAAATGCTCGTCTGACCCTTAGGTGAGAAAACCTAATTAATTATGACGGAGTGAGGGACCGACCATGGGGTCATGAAACCGGCCCTGGGTAGTCACATGACCGCCTGATGATCACTTCATGAAAATCCAAAGTGTTTGGAAGAGTCTTGGACCTAATACGTGCAATTGTGCAAATTAGGTCAAAACTGTGAAACTTGATGGGACCGGCGTCTGTAAGCCAAAGAGCCAATCTTGGTCGGTCAATATAGCGTGCTCGTGTCCCCAAGGAGTCCGCGTCTCAGACCTGAGAATTTTGATATTTTCTGGCGTGCAATTGAGCATCCATTCGAGAAAATATGCCAAAATTAGGGTTTCGACGAAACTGAGGAAAACACCATGAGATGATGGAAAATAATTATAAAATAAGGAATAAGGAGGTGTGGGACCGCCGAGGCTAAGGCATGGTCGTCCGGTCGTGACCACGGTCCCGTGGTGCTATTTTTCTTAATTTTATAATATTTTTGATGATTTTATGAAGAATTCATGAATTTTAAGAAATTTGATGAATTTAGGGAGTTTCCATGAATTGAAGGAGTTTTCATGAGTTCAAGGAAGCAAAAAATATTAAAATAATAAAAACACGGGCGTATGGGACCGTGGGGGCGTTGCCGGCCGGCTAGGGGCCCGGTCCCACGAGTTTTCATAATTTTTTATATTTTTTACGTATTTTTCATGATTTGAGGGAATTTTTCCTAATTTGAGAGAAACACCATGAAATCAAGGAATTTGATGAATTCAAGGAAAAATAAAATAAAATAATAAAACAAGGGGCATGTGGGACCGGCTAGGGCATGGCCGGCCGGCTAGTGTCCCGGTCCCACAAGTTTTCACAATTTTATTTATTATTTGATGATTTGTGCAAAATACCATGAAATCAATGAGTTTTTTCATGAAATTAGAGAAATAATAATAATAATAAAATAATGAGGAACCGTGAGGTGTGGGGCCGGCTGGGACCAAGGCATGGCCGGTTGGCCAATGGTCACGCCCCACACTTCTTTTTTTAATTTAATATTATTTTTTACAAATTTATGAAAATACCATGAAACCGAGGAGTTTCCTCGAGACGAAGGAGATTTGATAAAATGAGAGAATTTTCATCAAATCATGGAAAATAATAAAATGCATTAAAAATATATAACTGGCGTGGGATTGACCACCACACGGTCGGTCGGTCGTGTGTCCGTGCTCCCAGCACCCTGGTCAATATTTTTAATTATTTATTATTTTCTTCCCTATTTTACATAGGTTCATCGTTTCGTTGTATTTTGAAATACTCGTTCGTGCAGTGACCGTTAGTGTATCGTCGTTGAATACACTTTCACCATTTGAATCGGGACTTACTTAGAGGTAGATCAGACGCCCGGTTGTTGATTATTTATTACTAATTGTGGAATTCAGTGGAGAACAATTCACAAAACTGAGTAATAAGATGTTTATTATTAATTCATAGGATCAGCTGAGGATTCGACTACGAATTCAGAATAATAAAGTGAGCCTTACCAATCCATGGGATCGTAGATTCGACCATGGAATCGGAGTAATTAAGTTTTATCTATTACCATTTATGAGATCAGTTGTGGATTCGATCATGAAATCGGAGTAATGAGATAATATAGTTATTGCTATTCTATGAGATCAAGTCGTGGATTCGATCATAGAATCAGAACAATTGTTTATTGCCATTCCATGGGACCAGTCGTGGATTCGACCATTGAATAGGAGCAATTGTTTTTGCCATTCCATGGGACCAGTCGTGGATTCGACCATGGAATAGGAGAAATAATAGATTATTCTGGAAATTCAGTAGTGAATATCATGGCAGAATTAATCTTAATTAGGAATAATTAACTTTGTGGCTCTATACTAGCAGAGCAAGCTGTCTAGGAGCATTAATTATCCCGATATGAGCTTGTCGGTAAGTCATATCCTTTATATAGTCAGGGTAAACTCGTTGTTTGTTCCTGAAGACGTTATTTCTCTATACTAGCAGAGCAAGCTGTCTAGGAGCCGTCCACCTCGTGATACTATACAGAAATAATCACTAAAAGTGTTCAGTATTCATGAGATATGCCGTTGTCCAGTCGTGAGACTACATATCTACATGTACTCTGAGAGAAAGTACTCTCCATTGAGAATTCGATGAGAGACCCGTGTCTCAATACTCACGTCTGATTGTTGGATCAGAGCTTCGTATAATTATGAGTTTACGATTTTAGCCCTTGTCGAAAATCCACCATCTACACTATCAAAGGATAAATTTGTCTCCCACATAAAAACCCTAGGTTTTGTTCCGCTTTAAGATACAAAATCAAGGTGAACAAGAACAATTTGATAATCTGGTCTTATATTCCCGAAGAATCCTTCTTGACTACACAAGCGGTTTGTCTAGGAATCAAAAACAGTGATACGAAGATGTTTGTGACTTCTTTATCTTGCCTATCGGAGAACTCTCACGATCTCAAGACAATCAATAGATTGTACTCGTACGATAGAAGATGCAAGATCAGATCACGCAACTACGATAAATCTAGTATCGGTATGGCTTCACAATCCCAATGAAGTCTTTAAGTAGTTAACCTGGTTTTAGAGAATAAAACCAAAGGTTAAAGGAGAATCGACTCTAGCGAGCGCACTAGTATCACACAGACGTGTGGGGATTAGTTTTGCACAATGCTAGATGTCTCCTTTATATAGCCTTCAAATCAGGGTTTTGACTTAGTTACAAAGCAATCCATATTCACCGTTAGATGCAAACTTGATTTAGATTTAAGCTAATATTTCTCAACCGTTATATCGAAAACTTAGCTTGTCACACACACTTGGGTAGACGTTTACTGGGTTTGTGAAAACCGTGCCCAAACGTGTACGTGTATGTTGGTTCAACATAGTAACTCAAAAGGTTAACCATATGAGTAATTCATATTAACCTAGTTCTTCTTCACCATAACTAGTTTAATTGACTCAAATGAATTAGTTAGAGAGTTGTTCAATTACTATGAGATCTTATGTAACTACACAAGACACAATTGAAACAAAGATGATTCGATTCGATGAATCGGCTCATGAACTTTATAGCCACGGTTTGTATAAAGCATTCCTTAGTAATTTAAGTTTAGAGCACATCTTTAGATCATAACCACTTAAGTTCACAAACAAGTTCGCGGACTTAAGGCAACGGGCAGATTTTTCCAAACTCAGCAGAAAATATCGGCAAAGAGACTTTCGCCAGTTCGCAGACTAAAAACGCAAACGAGTTTTTGGAAAATCCCAGCAGAAATTCTCGACAAGAGGACTTCCGTCAGTTCACGGACTTGACAAAGCCAATTCCTCCGGTTTCTCTCAATCAACAAAGTTCGAAAACTTCGGATTAAGGAATACATGGTTATGTAATCTAAACTCTCATTCCAATCATTGAGACATTCTCAGAGGACGTTATATAGCCGTTATTCACAGACCGTTTCACGTCAGAGAAATTCTCAAAGTAATTGAAAACTTTTGATGACTTTCGTCACTAGGTGAAGATAAACTTGATCAAAGCGAAACACTTTACCAACATACGATTTCGAGAAAAAGATAAGTAGTGAATACTCAGCTCGAAGTGTCAAATGTGTATGATCCAGTCTATATAGCATACAACTTTTTGTCCCATAAGAAGTAGGAGATAGAATAGATAAACTTTTGAGTGATAGATAAGTTCAAGTCTCCACATACCTTTTTGTTGATGAAGTTCCACGGTTCCTTGAGTAGATCTTCGTCGTTGTATGATGAATCGTCATGAAGTCCTTGAGCTCAACTACACTTTTCTATCCTAGTCTGAGACTTAGCTATAATAGACTAGAAATCAAGACTCGTAGTTTTGATCACTAACATTGACAAACATGCTTGATATAACAAGCATGCGAGGTCGACCGAGCTATGCTCTAACAGAAGTCACTTTTCATTTATGTGTAACAAGCTAAGTTCGATCTAACGGTTGAAAGATATTAGCTTGAGTCTAATCAGGTTTTCATCTAACGATGAATATTGAATGCTTTGTTACCAAGGTAACATTGATTGCAAACCCTGATTTGAAGACTATAGAAAGGAGAACTTTATTAATTGGGAAACCTAATCCACATACCTCTTGTGTGATACTAGTTGCAACTAGAGTCGATTCTCCTTTAACCTTAGGTTTTTTCCAAAACCCTGTAGGTTAACGACTTGAAGACTTCATTGGGATTGTGAAGCCAGACCCAACTATTTTCTCTGTAGTTGCGCGTTCTGATCTTGATGTTTTCTATCGTGATTTAGTACTATCTTCTCTAAGATTTGCTCGAGATTTAATCTCCGATAGGCAAGATAAAAAGTAGTCACAAACATCTTCCTCTCATCGTTTGTGATTCCACAATATCTTGTTTCGCTACCATACGATTAAGATTATTGTGAGGTGATTGATATTTCTAGGTTGTTCTTCGGGAATATAAGTCTGGTATATTGATAAGCACGTATGTGCTATATTTTATACCCATATTTATATTAGTTAGGACTCGATAATTTGGCTAATGACACTATTATAGTGCATTTGTAGAAAATACAAGCGAATCAGATCATCCGGGAAATAATCGGCTAAAGAGACTTTCTTATCGGCTTTTGGACGTTGTCTTCGACATCACAGTTCGAATGGCTTATACTTCCCTGCTACTGAAGGCATCAAAGTGTTGCATATCATTTATACATTCTCTGCTTGAAAATTAAACAACAGAACAAAGAATTCTCATAGGCACCTACCTGAAGGCCCATTAATGGGTAAATGAACGTGGCACATATCTCAACAACGTTTTGTGCGTCTTCTCTGTTCGCATCTAAAGAGAAGATTCTCGAGCAGCACCTATCATTCCTATCAAACCAGAAGGAATTTACATTTCTTCTCTTGAAGCAGCCACTGTGAAACTGAGATGTGGATTTCAGGGGTTTGTTGTCGTCTGATTTTGTCCGAGCTGCTAGAGTTCTTGGTCTGAACCGAGATGGAAACATTTCTATTGGCTTGTTTGATTATGTTGCGAAGGTGGATAAACCGGTGGTGCTGTAGCCGGAGGTGAAGCAGGTTCTGATGGAGATCGAATTTGGTGGCCATGTATACATGAATGATGACGAGAATGTTAGGCTGAATTGATTTAATGCAGAGGCGACTTTCTATCTCCCAGCGATATTGGAGTTCGGAGATTTTCATGGGTTCTGGCAGTATATTGTGTACGGGGGAGATGTTGTTTTTGTGTGGTTACTGAGAAGTGGATGGAAAGAGAATGGTGTCTGTGCTACAGCTGGAGATGTTTTCTGCCAGGGGAAGAACAGATGAATTTCTGTGGTTCGATGGCTGTGTTGTTGGAGAAGAGTTAAGTTTTGCTATGGACTAAGTTTCGATCTAAATGGAGGTTAATAAGAAGGGGTTGAAGGTGTTTCCGAGAGTGGGTCTTCATACGTCAAGCTATTGCAATCAGTGGTGGTGTTTGCTGATGCCTCGAATGAGTCTGGTTGGTTCAGAAAATGGGTATTGATGTTGTACCGAGTCTGAATAGAAAGGGAATGTTGAATGGTGGTGCTGTACGCGTCTGCTGGGGCTATGGCCTGAAATTGGGTTACGTTGAGAGTTCTCAGTGGAATAGCAGCGAAGATGGAAGATGGTTGATCACCGATATGGACAGGGAAGCTGGTGTTGTGGCCGAGAACAAGAAAGGTGTTGTACTCGGATATATGATGGAATGGTCATACTTCGGCAAAGAACGGGACCGTTTTATGGAGAAAACTACTTTGAGCATTAGATTCATTGAAATTAAATTATTTTGGTATTAGTCTATGAAAATGCATCTTGAAGTCTATAATTATGTTTATCGATTTTATTAGAATATGAGTTATTGTACACCGGCTTTGTATGATACATTAGCCTCTATTCATTAATTCATATAGTTTGCAATTGTATTTGTTAGTATTTGATAATTCATGCTTAGGTTAAATCTTTTGATGGGTTATGCTTAGACGAAGCAAATAATAATTGTGAATCTATAAATTATGTTTTCGATAATTTCCTCGTCATTATAATTTGATAGGTCATGCTTAGATAATTTGATGGGCTATTCTTAGGAGATGCGAGTTTATGATCAAAAACATATATCAATAATAGGTGTTGCAATAGAACAAATAGGTATACATAAATTTGGATTTGAATTCTTTTCGGTGCGAAATATAAATAGTAGTGGAATCCATAGACCCTGGTTATCGTTTCTCTTATTATATTTTAATTATTTTTCTTTTACTTTCGTTCATTTTAAATCCTTAATTCTAAAAATCACAAAAACATCATTTCTGGTTAGTCGATTAGGGATATTGGTTACGGTATTTCCACCGCTCCCTGTGGGTTCGACCCGTACTTGCCTCTGTCTACTAGTTAGACACCGTGCGATTGTGGTTTATACATATAGGGTTTTCCCGAAATCCCATCATATATCAATTAGTTCCTGTTCACCTTGATCTATCAAAAGACGGAACAAAACTCATAGGCTTATCTGTCCGAGACAGATTTATCTATTCAATAGACTTTTCTCTGTGTGAGACAGATTGGTTTATCAAGTCTTCGACTTTGGGTCGTAGCAACTCTTAGTTGCGGATGAGATCAGCTAAGGGAATCAAGTGCATAGAGTCCTACTGGGATTCAGCGACGTAAGGAGCGCAACTGTACCTTGTGTTAGAGCACTGCTCGGTCAAACTCGCATGCGTTGCTATCTCAAGCATGTTTGTCAATGTTAGTGATCAAAACTATAAGTCTTGATTTCTAGTCTCTTATAGCTAAGTCTCAGACTAGGATATTAAGTGTGGTTGAGCTCAAGGACTACATGGCGATTCATCATACAAGTAGAAGATCTACTCAAGGAACCGGTGCAACTTCTCGACAAAAAGGTATGTGGAGACTTGAACTTATATGTCACTCAAAAGTCTATCTATTCTATCTCATACTCTTTGAGACAAAAGTCGTATGTTATATATATAGACTAGATCATACGCATTTGGTATTTCGAGCCGAGTATACTTCGCCTATCTATATATCAAAATATGTGTTAGTAAGATTTTCGCTTCGACCAAGTTTATCTTTACCTAGTGACGAAAGTCATGAATGTTTCAATCACTTTGAAAATTGTTTTGACGAAAAATGAGAGTTTAGGTTACATAACCAATGGATTCCTTGAACCGAAGTTTTAGAACTTTGTTGATCAAGAGAACCGGAAGTATGGCAAGTGCCAAGTCCACGAACTCAGTCCGCGAACTGCCGAAGTTCTCAAACCCGATAATTTCTGCTGGAGTTGACAAACTACTTGTGTGAGCCAAGTCCGCGAACCCAGTCCGCGAAACGGCGTAGTTCTCGAACTCGAGAATTTCTGCTGGAGTTTCTAAACTCTGTCCTGTGTCTTAAGTCCGCGAACCTAGTCTGCGAACTTGAGAAGGTTATATATCTAAAAATGATTTCTGAACTTAATCTTGAAAGACTAAGGAATGCTTTTGGAAACCGTGGCTATTAAAGTTCATGAACCGATTTGAGTGAATCAAATCATCTTTGCTTCAACTGTGTCTTGTGTAGTTACAATAGATTTCCTTGCAATTGAACAACTCTCTTAACTAGTTTATTTGAGTCAATTGAACTAGTTATGGTGAAGAAGAACATGGTTGGTATGAAACGATGTATGGTTAACCTCTTTGGGTAAACTATTGATGAACCAACAATGTACACGTTTGGGTGTGGTTAACAAACCTAGAAGCGTACAGTCATTTGTGTATGACAAGCAAAGTTTTCGATATAACGGTTGAGAAATATTAGCTTGAATCTAAATCAGGTTTTCATCTAACGGTGAATATTGATTGCTTTGTAACTAAGGAAAAACCCTGATTTGAAAGGCTATATAAAGGAGACATTTAGCATTGAGAAAATTAATCCCCACACGTCCGTGTGATACTAGTTTCTCTGCTAGAGTCTTTTCTCCTTTAACCTTTGGTTTTCTTCTTCTAAAACCAGGTTAACGACTTAAAGACTTCATTGGGATTGTGAAGCCAAACCGATACTACTTTTATTGTAGTTGTGTGATATGATCTTGCATCTTCTATCGTAACAGTACAATCATATTGATTGGCTTGAGATCATGATAGTTCTCCGATAGGCAAGATATAATAAGTAATCACAAACACCTTCATCTCATCGTTTGTGATTCCACGACATCTTGTTTCGCTACCATACGATTAAGATTGTTGTGAGGTGATTGATTAATCTAGGCTGTTCTTCGGGAATATAAGACCGGATTATCAATTGGTTCATGTTCACCTTGATTATTATCAAAAGACGGAACAAAAACTTTTAGGGTTTTTTTGTGGGAGACAGATTGATCCTTTGATAGACTTATCTGTGTGAGACAGATTTGTTTATTGTTAAAGCCTGCGATTTTGGGTGGTATCAACTCTTAGTTGTGGGTGAGATCAGCTAAGGGAATCAAGTGCGCAGTATCCTGCTGGGATCAGAGGCGTAGGGAGTACAACTGTACCTTGGATCAGTCGGATTGGGGTTCAACTATAGTCCAGTCCGAAGTTAGCTTGGAGTAGGCTAGTGTCTGTAACGGCTTAATACAGTATGTATTCAATCTGGACTAGGTCCGGGGTTTTTCTGCATTTGCGGTTTCCTCGTTAACAAAATTCTGGTGTCTGTGTTATTTCTATTTCCGCATTATATTTGTTTATATAATTGAAATAATACAGGTTGTGCGTTTGAATCAATCAATTGGAAATCTGACCTTTGGTTGTTGATTGATATTGATTGATCCTTGGACATTGGTCTTTGGTACCGTCCAAGTTATTTCTTGTGTTTGATTATAGACTCGCTGATTTCTATTAGCTTGAGTGAATCAAAACAAGAGAGAGATATTAACTCCTTGAGATACTTTTACCTAGATTGAGTCTGACTGTCTAGTTGATTCTCTAGAAAGTGTTTCGGAATTAGTCCATACAGATTGATAAGCGAAATATTGGGTGGTGTTGTTAGACCCCCGCTTTTTCACCTTGATCAGTGTGAGATTGGTTAGGGCTCAATTACATTCCAGTCTGAAGTTAACTTGGAGTAGGCTAGTGTCTGTTGCGGCTTAATACAGTGTGGTGTTCAAATCTGGACTAGGTCCCGGGGTTTTTTCTGCATTTGCGGTTTCCTCGTTAACAAAATTCTGGTGTCTGTGTTATTTCTTTTACGCGTTATATTTTTTTATATAATTGAAATATCACAGGTTGTGCGTAAGTTCAATCAATTGTGAATCCAACCTTTGGTTGTTGATTAAATTGATTGACACTTGGATATTGGTTTTTGATACCGTCCAAGTTATTTCTTATATTCGATTGGGCTCTCAAATTCTTATTTGTTTGATTGCATATTGAATTGAGAAATTGAGATATAACTCTTTGATATACTTTTCTTAAGATTTAGTCTGGCTGTCTAGTTGATTCTCTTGAAAGTATATTGGAGTTAGTCCATACATATTACTAAGCAAAATATTGGGTGCGGTTGTTAGACCCCCGCTTTTTCAATTGGTATCAGAGCATGCAAACACGTTTAAGACCTCATAAGTCTGTGTTTGTAGCGATCTAACTCTATGGACAGTAGTGTTATCTCTGACAACGCAACACCAGTTCAGAAGCTCTTTTGTTTGGTTCAAAGTCTTGAGTCTCCTGAGAAACCTCTCATATCTTCTCCATTAACTAAAACTGTGTTCAACTGGGAAAAATGCCTAGATGAACAGTTGGATGATCTTTCAAATGAAAGTGATTCAAAAGGGGGGCAAGATCTTGATGAGGAAGTCTCACAATATATCAACCTTTTTAACCATCTCATAAAGAAAAAGAAGTTAACAGCCAGGAAATTGAGAAAACTCTTTAGGGGATATGATTGTGGTTATAAACTCTTACAATCTATACTTAAAGATCGTGAAGAAGATGTGCGTTCAAAGAATTCTGAATGTGATTATCTTCGTCGAAATCTCTTTGTGTTAAAAGAAAGATTTGCAGAAACTGAAGCAAGATATGACTCTCAAAAAAAAAATGACACTGAAATCAGCCTTCTCGCCGGAGAAAAAAAATTGGAGGATGATCTTGCTGCTGCTCCTGATAAAGTCACTGGAAGAGAATCTGAAAAGATTCAGTGCTAGCTCTATAAATTATCCACTATCCTGGGATCATGTAAAGAACATCGTGATACATGTGGTCTGGGCTATAAAGTAATAGACGTTCCAAGTACTAGTAAGATAAATTTTGTTTGTGCTAATGACAAGTTCCTAAGTGAAAATTTCACTGATGTCAAAATTGGAAAACCTCCTTCAGCAGCTGATGTTCCTATGAACAAAGATTGTCCACCTTCGAAAACAACTCATATGAGAACAGTCAAAAATATTCCCTGCAACTGTTATTATTGCAGGAACAAAGGTCACCTTGAAAGGAGATTCCGTTTTCGACTGCAAAATGAAAAACTTCATAACATTCTTGTATGGATGTATAAAGAAGTAATCAAACTTACCTCTCATTTTGCTGGAGAAAAGGTCTTGTCTGCAATCAACAAAAGTGTTGTGATGAGCCAATTCTTGATTCTAAATATGACAAAGTACCTATTTACAATTGTTAAGGGAAGAATGTCATATGGACAACTGACTCTTCAAATTATTCTGTGAAGAGAAAAATTCATCGAAGGAAGAAGAAGAGTTCAAACTCCTTGCCTCTCACGGGAGAAAGTTTTGAATCTAAATTGTCTACTCCTAATTACATTCACATCAATAATCGTGTCTCAGAGCTCAAGACAAGTATAAATAGACTCAAAACGCCAGCATTAAGAAGGCGAGGAAGGCGACAGTTTCAGGTATCTCTTGCCCTCCTCGTGTTAATTCTCTTTAGACTAACCCTTCAGTTTCTTCTGAAGATATTCAAGAAAGTAAAAGGGAAAATGTCAATATCATTGATGAGCAATATGCTCATCAAAATACAACTTGACATCCCAAAAGAGCATCCTCTTTGAAACTGTGTGAGGATGCTCATAACTCTCAAGAAGTTCTTTTGTCTTGAGAAAGTGGTCTTTGTTGTATTATTTCTGTTATTTTTCTTGTTAAAATGATCATCTTACTGTTGAGCCATGCTCCATTATATTATTACATAGTGTAATATTTTTGATCAATAACTCTTGAAAAATTCTCTTTGTTGCTTACCTTGAAAAACTCTTGTTTTCTACTCATTGACGGGTGAGTTGTTGTTCATCAACAATTATCCTATGTTCTTTTGAGCTAAGATCGTCTATCAATATGTTTAGAATTTGTCTTTGATTTTTTATCAAAACTACTTCTAAATTAGTCTCAATTTCTCTCTTGGTTTTGAACCTGGTTTGCAACCATGAGCGTACGTGCACCCGACCCTTATCGAACGTAAACGAGTAAACCTAGGGTTTCCCGATGATGCACTCATATATATGTATCATGGTTTTCTTCTTCTGATACATACATGTTCCGTAACGTCAAAAGTTCTCTGACTCTTTGTGGCGCACACAATGGATGGGTGCAAAAAGGAAAACAAAGTTGAACAGGGCAAGGTTATTGAGTTTCACGAGAACCATTTTTTTCATAACTTGCTATCATGTTGTTGATGATGAAAACAAACTTCCAGTTCAGATGTCATCTCAACTTGCAGGAAGTCTTCTTCTAGATTTTGAGGTCATACGTGAATAACTTGGAATTGCAACAAAGAATCTTGAATTTCTGAAAAACGAACTTGTTTATGTTCGATCTCTGGTTGCTGGTCATGTCTGATGACTCTCGATTTCATTCTTCCTAGGAGTTATTTTTTGTCTTTATTATGTCTAGGAAACTTCTTATGAGAATTTTATTCTTGTGTTTTAAGAAGGATAACTAGGGTTTGGAATATCAATTATTATGAGTACACATAGCTATTTCCAACGATTTTCATCTTGCAATGTTTTTAGATTTATTTGTTTAAATTCTAAAGCTTATTTGGAAGATGATTTTGCAGTATTAATCTTTATGGTTTTATATATTGCAACTTGTTATGGGATATGTGTGTTTACGTCCGTGAACTGTGATTGTCCTATATTTGCTCAAAAGTTAAGTCTATCATATGTCTTTATGCAAATACTGATAAAAGATAGAATGAACTTTTGTTAAGCCTATTATGTCATTATACAAATATTGATGGAAGATAGGATGAATTTTTGTCTACAAATATTAAGTCTATTACATGTCTCTATGCAAATATTAATGAAAAACAGAATGAATCTTTGAATATTCCGCAGTATTGGTCTTTCCCTGATCCACACTCTTTTGTAAATACTGTGCGGCTTCGTAAGTTTTCTTATGAGAGCATTTCCGATTAAATTAATCATGGGTTCTCTTGTGATTAATTTAGTTATGTATTTTGGATACAAATTCATGTTTCATGTGATTTGTTAATTTCCAAAGAAATCCTTCTTTTCTTGTGAAAATAAGGTCGCTCTTGTTGTTCTTTCAGGAATGACATTTTATGGGGAGAGTTATTAATTGAACTTGTGCTTAATTGCCAATCTTTGTGGGAAGTGTGGTTGTGGAATATTGTAGGAGTTTTCTTGTATCTTTATAAACTCCTTGATGAATACACTAGTTTCGGCTATGTGAAATCATCGAAACAAAGTTGATATGTTCTCTTTTGGTCATGAAGTATCTCTATGGAAATTTCATTAGGATGCCACTAGTTTTCGTACCTTTGCCAATTTATATTGACAAAAAGGGGGGGAAAATTAATGTGTAGTTCTCACTACAAATACATATGGCTTACAGATCATTATGTAAGGAGGAGTGGTTTTCATGTGAGATGAAGTATTGACTAAGGGGGAGTGATACATATCACCATAGTATTGTTGTCAAAGTTGTGAAACAAGTGGACTTTGATGTTGTGTAATAATATTATGACATTGTATAACAATGATTGAGAGAAACTTTTTTCTCATTGTTATAGCTACGGATCTTCAACAACTATGATGCTGAGTTGAACACGTTCAGAATCACTGGAGTACTTGGAAGTGACGAAGATTTCGAGTAATGTTGAAGAACTGAGGAAATCAAGCATTTGGATTGAGAGCTACAAAGTTTATTTATTTTGTATTCCATATGTATTGATAGATTTTTCACTAAAATTGACAAAGGGGGAGATTGTTAGAGCACTATTCGGTCGAACTCGCAAGCGTTGCTATCTCAAGTTTAGTTGCCAAAACTATAAGTCTTGATTTATAGTCTACTTATAGCTAAGTCTCGGATTAGGATAGAAAGCGTAGTTGAGCATTAGACTTCACAGCGTTCATCGATTGAAGACGAATAACTACTAAGGGGAGCTTGTGGAACTTCATCAACAAAAAGGTATGTGGAGACTTGAACTCATCTATCACTCAAAAGTCTATCTACTGTATCTCCTATTTGAGCCAAAAGTCGTATAGCTATATAGACTTCAACTATGCACATTTGATATTTCGAGGTGAGTTTAACTCGCTTACATATTTCTCGAAATATGTGTTGGTAAGCTTTTGCTTTAACCAAGTTCATCTTATATTCTTGACAAAAGTCAAAAGATGATCATGTGAAAATCGCCTGGTAACATCTTACATGATTTGTGTGAGACAGTCATTTGATGTAAACTCGGAATGTTTCGTATTAATCATTCGATCACTTGAAAATTGCTTTAAAGCTAATAGTTTGTGTCAGACAGCTATTGTCGTCTTCCAAGAATGTTTCAATGGTTTAAATGAGGGTTTAGAACAATTGGATATAAGCACAGTATGCGTACTTGCATATGTGTGATCCAAGTACGGGAACCATGGTATGCATACCCGTATGTGTACTGGTTGGTTTAATGAAAGTCCGGGAACCTTGTACACATACCGGTACGCTTACTAGCGTGAGGTTAAGTTCCGGGAATTTTTGCTGAGTTTGGAAGGTATGCGTACCCGTTCGCATACTGGCGAACCCAAACTTAGTCCGTCCACTAAGGTATGCGTACCTTTTTGCATACTTGAGTGGATTATGTTCTAAATCGGTTTGTTCATGAACTAATACATTTATATAATAAGGAATGCAATCTTTTGAAAACCGTGGCTATAATGTTCATGACTTGATTCGAGTGAATCAAAATCGATTTTGCTTCAATTGTGTCTTGTATACTTCTATGAGAATATAAACAATTGAACAACTCTAGAACTAGTTTCATTTGAGTCATTTGAACTAGTTATGGTTAAGATGAATGAGGTTGATATGAAAGTGTTCATATGGATAACTTCGGTTAACTATTGTTGAGCCAACAAAGGTGTACACATTTGGGTATGGTTACTCATATCTAAATGAAGTCACATTTCATTTGTGTGTAACAAGCTAAGTTCGATCTAACGGTTGAAATATATTACCTTGAGTCTAATCAGGTTTTCATCTAACGGTGAATGCTTTGTTACCAAGTAACATTGATTGAAAAAACTGATTTGAAGACTACATAAAGGAGAACTCTAGCAATTGGGAAACCTAATCCACATACCTCTTGTGTGATACTAGTTGCAACTAGAGTCGATTCTCCTTTAACCTTAGGTTTTTTCCAAAACCCTGTAGGTTAACGACTTGAAGACTTGTTTGGGATTATGAAGCCAGACCCAACTATTTTCTCTGTAGTTGCATGTTGTGATCTTGCTGTTTTCTATCGTGATTGAGTACTATCTTCTATAAGATTTGCTCGAGATTTAATCTCCGATAGGAAAAATAAAAAGTAGTCACAAACATCTTCGTCTCATCGTTTGTGATTCCACAATATCTTGTTTCGCTACCATATGATTAAGAGTATTGTGTGGTGATTGATATTTCTAGGCTGTTCTTCGGAAATATAAGTCTGGTATATCAATTGGTTCCTGTTCACCTTGATTTATCAAAAGACGGAACAAAACTCGTAGGTTTATCTGTGGGAGACAAATTTATCTATTCAATAGACTTTTTTGTGTGAGACAGATTGGTTTATCAAGTCTTCGACTTTGAGTCGTAGTAGCTCTTAGTTGTGGGTGAGATCAGCTAAGGGAATCAAGTGTGTAGAGTCTTTCTAGGATTTAGAGACATAAGGAGCGCAACTGTACCTTGATCAGCGTGAGATTGGTTAGGGCTCAACTACATTGCAGTCTGAAGTTAAGTTGGAGTAGGCTAGTGTCTGTAGCGGCTTAATACAGTGTGGTGTTCAAATATGGACTAGGTCCTGGGGGTTTTCTGCATTTGCGGTTTTCTCATTAACAAAACTTCCGGTGTCTGTGTTATTTCTTTTCCGCATTATATTTGTTTATGTAATTGAAATATCACAGGTTGTGCGTAAGTTCGATCAATTGTGAATCCAACCTTTGGTTGTTGATTAAATTGATTGACACTTGGATATTGTTTTTTGATACCGTCCAAGTTATTTCTTATATTCAATCGGGCTCGCAAATTCCTATTTGTTTGATTGCAGATTGAATTGAGAAATTGAGATATAAGTCTTTGATATACTTTTCTTAAGATTGAGTCTGACTGTCTAGATGATTCTCTTGAAAGTATATTGGAGTTAGTCCATATAGATTGCTAAGCGAAATATTGGGTGTGGTTGTTAGACCCTCCGCTTTTTCACTCATCAAATGACTCTCATCATCCATACGAAGGTTTTCCCAATCAGAATTTAGGTTTTGAAGCCTAGATTCTTTCTCAAAGGTATTCCCTTCTGAAAAGTGGGGGTACAACAACCACACCCAATATTTCGCTTAGCAATCCGTATGGACAAACTCCAATATACTTTCTAGAGAATCAACTAGACAGTCAGACTCAATCTAAACAAAAAGTATATCAAAGAGTTTATATCTCAATCTCTCGATTTGATACATACTCAAGCAAATAGAAATCTGCGAGTCTTTATCTCTCGATTTGGTACCAAAGACCAATATCCAAGTGTCAATCAATTTAAATCAACAACCAAAAGGTCGGATATTCTAATTGATTGAACAACGCACAACCTGTGATATTTCAATTATATAACAAAATATAATGCGTAAAAGAAATAACACAGACACCAAAATTTTGTTAACGAGGAAACCGTGGATGCAGAAAAACCCCGAGACCTAGTCCAGTTTGAACACACACTGTATTAAGCCGCTATAGACACTAGCCTACTCCAAATTAACTTCGGTCTGGACAGTAGTTGAACCCCAATCAATCTCACACTGATCCAAGGTACAGTTATGCTCTTACGTATCTGATCCCAGCCGGATGCTACGTACTTGATTCCCTTAGCCGATCTTACCCACAACTAAGAGTTGCTACGATCCAAAGTCAAAGACTTGAATAAACAAATCTGTATCACACATAAAAGTCTACGGTAATAGATAAATCCGTCTCCCACGAATATACCTATGAGTTTTGTTCCGTCTTTTGATAAATGAAGGTGAACAGGAACCAATTGATAAACCGGACTTATATTCCCGAATAATAGCCTAGTATTATCAATCACCTCACAATAATCTTAATCGACGCAGCGAAAAAGATATCGCGAAATCACAAACGATGAGACGAAGTGTTTGTGATTTCTTTTATATCTTGCCTATCGGAGATACCAATCTCAAGACAATTATTACAATTGTACTCGTACGATAGAAACAGCAAGATCAGATCACACAACTACGAGAAAGTAGTATCGGTCTGGCTTCACAATCCCAATGAAGTCTTTAAGTCGTTAACCTGGTTTAGAAGAAGAAACCAAAGGTTAAAGGAGAACCGACTCTATATTAGCACAACTAGTATCACACAGAAGGTGTGGGGATTAGGTTTCCCAGTTGCTAGAGTTCTCCCTTATATAGTCTTTCAAATCAAGATTTGCAATCAATGTTAGCTTGGTAACAAAGCATTCAATATTCACCGTTAGATGAAAAACTGATTAGATTCAAGCTAATATCTTTCAACCGTTAGATCGAAAACTAGCTTGTTACACACAAATTAAATGCACGTTTCTAGGCTTGTGTAACCGTACCCAAACTTGTACATTTGTTGGTTCAACAATAGTCAACCAAATGGTTAGCCATATGATCACTTTCATATCAACCATATTATTATTCACCATAACTAGTTCAAGTGACTCAAATGAACTAGTTATAGAGTTGTTCAATTGCAAGGAAATCTTATATAATTACACAAGACTCGATTGAAGCAAAAACGATTTGATTCACTCGAATCGGTTCATGAAGTATATAGCCACGGTTTGCAATTTGCATTCCTTAGTTTATATAAGAATAAGTTCACAAACATCGTTTTTAGATATAACCTACTCAAGTTCGCGGACTGGGTTCGCTAACTTAAGTTCCCGGACGGAGTTCACAAACTCCAGCAGAATTTCTCGGGTCAAGAACTTCCGCCAGTTCGCGGACTTGGCTCACGCCACTATTTCGGTTCTCTTGATCAACAAAGTTCGCAAACTTCGGTTCAAGGAATAAGGACTTATACATATATGTGTTTCCACATCAATGCTTATATCCTCCAATGATTATATAATCTAAACTCTCATTTCAATCATTGAAACATTCTTAGAGGACGCTGATATTCTATAGTTGTTATTCACAAACTATTTTTCGTCAAAGTAAGAAATTTTCAAAGTGATTGAAACTTGTCATGACTTTCGTCACTAGGTAAAGATGAACTTGGCTAAAGCGAAAGCTTACCAACACATATTTCGAGAAGTAGATATGAGAGATAAACTCGCTCGAAATAACAAATGTATATAAGCTAAGTCTATATAGCAAAACGAATTTTGTCTCAAGATAGGAGATAAATAGACTTTTGACTGATAGATAAGTTCAAGTCTCCACATACTTTTTAGACGATGAAGATCCACCGGTTCCTTGAGTAGTCCTTCATCTTATATGATAATTGCCATGGAGTTCTTGAGCTCAACTACACTTTTATCCTAGTCCGAGACCTTAGCTATAGTAGACTAGAATTCAAGACTTATATTTTTGATCACTAACATTGACAAACATGCTTGAGATAGCAACGCATGCGAGTTCGACCGAGCAATGCTCTAACACCTTCGAATACGGTTTCTACGATATCCCAAGCATCTTTAGACTTAGTTCAGTAGTCACATGGTGCTTAAGATATGAGTTAATGGCATGGATAATAGCATTTAATCCGTCAGAATTTTGCTTTGCGGCAAGAATCTCCACAGGTTCATACTCTCCAATATCCTTTGCAACAGTTACACTGTCTACTGCAACTACTGGAGGACTATAGCCATTAACTACACAGACCCAACGAGAATCCTCCGGAAACACCAGGTGCAACCGTTAATTTCTGATAATCTGTATAGGTAGATCCACTAAAATCATAAATCTATCAAGTCTTTACATGACAAGATTGGTTAACCATAATACTAAGTGTATCTTGCACCTTCAAGAGGTGTACCAATAAAATTAAAATTTTAGAATTACTTCAAACTTTCAATAAGCTTGTTGTAACTTTTTTTTGATTACATTTCTAAAGTGATAAAAAGTACCACCTAAGCACTAAGACAACACACAATATCTACAAACATTGTCAATCTCTTCCTAAAAATCGATCTTTGAATAGGTTTATTAAGGCTATGGACATTAGTATAAAAACCTTTTATTGCTTTTACTTATGAAATTGATCAAAGTATTATCAGGAATTTCCATTTTGACCTTAATTAAAAATAATATAATAAATATAATTTTGTTTCTAATTATTTAGAATTATGTAATGGAAACGTAATCTTTCTTTATAATAAGAGACCTCAAAATGTCACATCGCGTCCCCATAAACACTCTGATTTTTAGTTAAGCCATGTAATCACATTTTTCCAAGTCATTGCCATGTCATCAACATCCTAAAGGACACAACTTTTAACCAAAATAAAGCTTCACATGTCCTTTCAAAAGTATCTCTTCAAAAATTTACATGTCCTTTCAAAAGAATCTCCTTACAAATGATTTCTCCATAAAAGATTACATACAAGCAAAACCTCATTAGATACGGTTAGGACATCTTCAGGGAACCTATAAAAATTAACGCCTATAGAGTTGCATAACCCTAGATTAATTTGGTTCCACGAGAAAAAAACAACGATTACAAATGAAATCTTTAATTTCAGGGAAAAGAAGACACCTGGCTTGCACACTACGAAACCTGGAAAAAAAACCGAGTCGGGAAACATCCACGGAAGTTGAAGATATGTCAAGCAGAGATGTATAGACAATCAACCAACAGTCAAGTGGGTATCTTTTCATTATTATCAAGCAATAAAGGATGATGTTTTCATAATGAAAATTTCATGAATACATTGAGTATATAGTGGATCAATCCCTAAAGAAACTCTTAAGACATAAGAGAGATACTTTATATAAAAATTCTAACCAAATGTATGTGGTTGCAGAAGTAAAAGAGGTATTAAAAGGACCTAGAAAAAATCAAGCACGTCAATAGAGTTGTGATTCGAATAGAATGCATCAATAGATAGAGGAAGAAACTAATTTCTCAAATAACAAATCCCAATGGCCTAGATCTAATGTTTGCCGAGAAAATGTTAACGGTAACCGTAACTTCATCCACTTCCAGTTTTGGTTAACTAATTACATATAACATGAATGATATTCATAACTTGATTGTTGAACTTTACACAGAGAAGTCAAACACATGGAATAATTTATGAAGACTATAGGCGGATCCATGAGCCAAAACTAGAAGAAGGGAATGTATTTTTCATTGAAACTTCGAAATTGGAGAACACTTGGGATTTCAATGGCCCCTCATGAATGAATATAAGTTTTCTTTTGGAGAGGATACGACAAACTAGAAAACTAAAGAAAGGTACGAATTCACATTCATGGAGTTTGAAAAAATCCAAGGTAACCGAAAGAACAAATAGGTTACATCTGTGTTTAACACACATTATGAATATGATTTGAATATGAGTAAAGTTCTTATTTTTAACCAAGAAGAATGCTTTAGAGATATCTACATATCAATAGTAGATTAACAAGTTTGGGAAAAGAGAAACCATTTGTCAAAAGAGACGGACATGAGACTATTTTAACCAAACCGACAGTGATGGTAGAAGGTTACAATGAAGGGTTGTTGTCCGTTCAACAATATCTGGTCGTCATGTACACATTGTTTGAAGAGCAAGTTGCATGATGTGGTAATATCACGAAGCTAATAGTTCGTGGTGAATGGGATTGTGTTTCCGTTGTTATTCACTTGGGGCCAAGGTTTTATGTTACTTCACTATCAAGATGCATATGGTTACACTCTAGATTTTTTCAGAACCTATGTAACACGAAGTGGCTATAAGTAAACCAGTTTGATTGTTTCTCAAGTAACAGAAGATCCTCCCAATAAAAACTAATGGCCATTAAAAAGATAGATCACATACACTTGATTCAAATTTGTATTGGAGAAAACTCGAATTGTACACCTGTGGATGAATTTTTCAGTAACTTTACCAGCTACATACTAAGTATTCGAACGCATATGCTGAAATAATAATTAAGAAATAAAAAGGTTTTCCGATTTTACTAGAGGAGAATGTAAAATTGATTAAAACCAATTTTGTGTCTCCGGTTTCATGTAATATTATATATTTCGAGAAATGGACCCATGTATTATATATTTGTTTTTTTCATGGATTTTTGTGGAAATTGAAACTTATATGTTTACGAGACGTTGAACCATGATGCCCAAGTTTCGTTATTTGTCATGTTTTAAGCATAAAATATTCCATGGAGAGAAAGACTAGCTCATGATCATTGCAAATCACTTCACTTATAGTTTTTCTTAAATTCCCATTTGCAAAGTATCCGGTGTGTATGCACCGGGTTAGATGTTTCATAAATAATAAGTGAATATGAAGATTTTATTAAATTAATTAAGATTTTAATTTGAAATGTCGAACTAAATTTAAATAACCATTACATTCAATTACAATTAATGCTACTACACTCAAACTTTGAATTGATGGTAATGTAGTTTGTCGAGTGTATAGTATAGTAAAACCATCTCCCAAACAAGGGTCGAATCTGTTGAACACCTTGAGGGTGTGGAAACAACCTTTGTATTAAAAAATAATATCGAATTTTATTTATCATTCCCCTTAAACTCTTTGTTGTTTCAATTTACAAAGCAAAATAAGTTAAAGATTACAACAAATTGTATAATCTCAATTTTTGAATTCAAAATTTTGAATCATCCTGATCGTTTGATTATCATTTTTATCCATCATCTTGGATCAATGGCTTGTATCATGTACATATTAGCTCACACCTTTGTTGATTCTTTGAAAACGACTTGATAATCTTTTTTTCTTTTTCTTAATCACAAATTTTATTATTAGAAAGGCTAAAACAATACAAATGTGGAGACCAAAAGAAAAAAGAATTACAAAGCCCAATAAGAAGGCCCAAGTTTTCCTAACTAAACAAATTTGTAGTAGACAGTGTCTGGCATTTCTATGCGCTTTAAAAATAATGGTCTTCCAGTGTGTACTACCCTTTCTCCTGTAGCCAATTCTGCTTCCCTCTTAGCTAAAGAATCCGCAGAGAAATTAATCTCACGATAACAGTGTTCAAAAATAATATCTTCCATTTGCCTGATAGCATTTCTCCATCTAGTTTTTATAAACCAAGGAACCATACCTGTGCTAAACTCATTGATAACTAACTTGGAGTCAGACCTGATGATTAATCTTGTAGCATTTAGGATAATGGCTCATTCAAAAACACATAAAACAACAAAGCATTCAACTATATAGTTAGTTGTGATGCCTAACCCACCTGACAGAGTGCCAACAGTGTTGCAATGCTCATCCCTGGAAATGATACCAAATTCTGCATTTCCTGGGTTTCCAAATGAAGAACCATCACAACAAAAGAGCAAGTATCCCTGTTTTGGAGAACTCCAATGGAAAGCTTTGATGCAGCTGTATTTAGTAAATTTAACACCCAATTTGAAGAATTCAATAATTTGTTGATCATAAGATTGTCCCCATCTTGTGCCCTTCATTATGCAACCACCTTCATGCACTAATTGCCATATTCTACACTTAAAACTGTTTAGATCAGGTTCAACTTCTTTAAATAATTTTTTATTTCTTTGAAACCAAAGCTCTTTCATGGTTGCATAGGCTGCAGTCATCCAAATTTCTTTTAACCAAAGGACTATTACTCTGAGATGCTTTGCAGATGTCTTCAAAAGAAGTTGGCTTAACGAAATTAAAGATAGAGCATATCCAAGACCAAATGTGAACCCAAAGGGTATGGTTCATACAATCTTGTTCTTCTTTGCATATACAGCATCTGGAGACCATTTCAAATCCATTACTTCTCATTATATCATCATCATTATAGATTTTATGTTGTAATTTCCAAATGTTGCTGGCTATACTTGGGTGTAAGAACGATTTCCATATAAATAATGTCCAGGGGCACCTTAGGTTCTCTGAGTCTAATTTTTTCTACAACATAAGAAGTTGAAAAAATACCTTTGACATTGCCACTCCATACTAAAATATCTTTTTCTCCACTGACTTCAGGAAGAGATGAGGTGTTAGAATAATACAGCATCTCATCTGGGACATTCCAAGTTCTTCCTTCTAGTAGATCTTTAACCTTTGTAGATGGGGAAAAATGATTCGCTGGTTTTTCAGAAAATTGAAGAGACGAGCGTGTTGTCGAGACTCCTCAACCGAGCAAACTGTTCAACCTCACACAGATGCACTGCAAAGGGAGTGCTTAGATTCGAGAGATCAATCTGTAGGACTCCGGCCTAAACCAAGTCAATGGCCGTTCCAGAGTCAATTCGGTCGCAAAGAGGGAGATGGGTTGATCTGTAGGAGGGAAGCTGAGAATTATGTGGGATCAATGATAATCAAGGATTGTGGATGTGTTGAAGATTTCTGCAAGTTTTCTGTGAACTGATGAGTTCGAATAAGTTCTGGGAGATTGACGAATTCTTGAGAGTAATTGCTCGAGAAATTCTGTGTAGACGAATGTTGTCCTTTCAATCATGGATTTAGAAACTTATTTATATTGTCAGAATGGTAAACACCTTGATCCCTGTAAGTGTGACGGTTTCTTGAGTGAAAGAGTGAGAAGTGGGAAATCGTGGTGGAACCAGTTCCAGGTCGTGCGGAGACTTGGTTAACAGTGCACCCACTATTTTCAACCGTTTGCACAACTTACTCACACTTCTCATTGTGGATGAATCCACGTGCCGTAGGCCGCCAGACCAAAGCCCTAATTAATATCCCCCATGTGACGTGATTGATGTCTCACGAATCGTGGAGTCTGCATGACAGACGTGTATTTAATTAGTCAGTTGTTGACTGTTTAGACAATGAGTCTAGGTTTTGTTGAATTGAGCATGGATCGAACATGTCTGTTGAGACGTAGTTCTTTGAATGATGTTGACATTGCGCGTATTAGCAAAGATTGTAAATTCGACGACTGAGCATCGATTCGATGAATTACTGAATATTGATAGTTGGATCAATAATCAAGCAACTGAGCAAGTATTGCTCAATTCGAAAAATCACTGAATATTGATAGTTGGATCAATATTCGAGCAACTGAGCAAGTATTGCTCAATTCGACGAATTACTGATAAATTACTGAATATTGATAGTTGGATCAATATTCGAGCAACTGAGCAAGTATTGCTCGATTCGATGAATTACTGAATATTGATAAATTACTGAATATTGATAATTGGGTCAATATTCGAGCAACTGAGCAAGTATTGCTCAATTCGACGGATTATTTATTGGTAGCGTGACCCAATAAAATATTAATTAAAATATTGGTAGACTACCAAATATTATACGATTAATCCAGATGTTGATTGTTGAATCAACATAAATTCATTAGTGTTTGAATCTTACTCAGAATGATGATTTGTGGAGCGTTTATTCGAAACCCTAATTTTTGATCAATTGTTCGTCAATTGATGAATCGCTGAAAATAGGTCATGAGTGATCAAGAGACCGACCACATAGGATGATGGACGTCCATGTGGCGCCCAAGTGATCGATTGAGCATGCACCAGGGTCCTTAGTTGGCCAGTTGGTGAAAGAATGATGATTAAATGTCGGTTTCATTATTTATTGAAATAGTGCTTGATTGAGCATTAGGTGATAAAACCTAATTATGGAAAAGCGAGGGACTGACCAAGAGGGCATGAGACTGGACCTTGGTGTACGTGGGACCAGCTAATGGACGTTTGAGCAAACTCCAAGTTGGTTGGAAAGAGTTTGGACCCAATATGAGCAATTGCGCAAATTAGGTCAAAATCGTGAAAACGTGTGGGACCGGATCCTTGCAAGCCTTAGGGCCAGCCTTGGTCGGTCAAAGAGGCTTTCCCGTGTCACCATAATGTCCGTGTCTCAACCCTTAGAGCTTTTATATTTTCTGGTATGCGATTGAGCAACATTTTGCATTTTCAGAAGTGTTTGATCTTTGACTGAAATTCTTGATTTTGCTCGATGAGCAAGTATAACTTTGCTCATTTGATCAGTATTTTGAGAATATTAAAATAATAATAATATTTTCTTGAATAGCCTAGTCGGTCATGTGATCTTTTGACTTTTTGCCTTTTTCGTGGTTTGAGTGAGAAAATATGAAGAAACCATGATTTTTGCTCAATCAGAGGAGTTTCATGAGATGAGGGAAATTATAATTATGAAAGACTAGGGATTATAAGGTGTGGGACCGGCCACGGCTAGGGCATGGCCGGCCGGCTAGGTTGCCCGGTCCCGCGACACCTTTCCCTATTTTTTATTATTATTTCTCCTGAAACCGTGAAATCATGGAGAAACCATGATTTTTGCTCAAACGGAGGAGTTTCATGAGAATAATTATGAAAGACTATGGATTGTAAGGTGTGGGACCGGCCACGACTAGGACATGGCTGGCCGGCTAGTTTGCCCGGTCCCGCGACACCTTTCCCTATTTTATTATTATTTCTCATGAAACCGTGAAAATATGGAGAAACCGTGAGTTTTGCTCAAACAAGGAAAGTTGCTAGAATGAAGGAGTTTTTATGAGTTCGTGAAATAATAAAATAAAGAAAAATAATGGAAGAGTATGGGGACCGGCCATGGCTAGGGCATGGCCGGTCGGCCGGTGGGCCCGATCCCTTGGCGTCTCTTTATTATTTTAATATTATTGTTTTATCTCTCCGGTTTTGTGTAGGATTCCTCGTTTGTCCGTATTTTCGAATGCTCGTTTGTACATTTGGGTGCTCGTTCGTGCATCATTGTTGAGTACACTTGCACCATTTTATGAGGCTTACTCGGTGATGGTCCAGATGCCCAGTTGTTGAGTATTTATTACTAATTTATGAAATTCAGTGGAGAATGATTCATGAAACTGAGTAATAAAGGTGAGTAGTTATTTATTATCAATCCATAGGATCAGCCGTGGATTCGATCATGAATTCGAAATAATAAAATGAGTATTACCATTCCATGGGATCGTGGATTCGACCATACAATCCGAGTAATAAAATTATTTATTACCATTCCATGAGATCAGCCGTGGATTCGATCATGAAATCAGAGTAATGAGATAAAATAATTATTTATTACCATTCCATGGGATCGGTCGTGGATTCCACCATGGAATCGGAGTAATGAGATAAAATAGATTATCTTCTAGGAATTCAGTGGTGAATGTCACGGTATAATTAATCTATTGCAGAAGGGATATTAGCCAGTTCAAGCGTCATACCCATCCTGAGAGGTGCATAGTCAGGGAACAGCTAGTGTTGTCGATGTCCTGAAGGTGTTTTGCCCTCTCAACAATTATGTATGGAGAACCGCCTGAATCTATACACGGTCTCTCTACATAGTCAGGGAACAGTAAGTGTCACCGACGTCCTGAAGGCGTTTTTCCCTCTCAACAAATAATTATGTATGGAGGACCGCCCAATCTTTCTTCTATGTAGAGGCAGGTCTCTCTATGTAGTCAGGGAACAACGAGTGTCGCCGACTTTCTGAAGGCGTTTTTCCCTCTCAACAAACAATTATGTATGGAGGACCGCCCAATCTTTCTTCTACATAGAGAGGCACGATGAAATGCGTAGCATCGAACGCTCAACAAGTTGGAGGCCTTTCGAGAAACATATTCATCGTGGCTCTGAGAGGTACTCGATCAGAGATCGTGAAAGCGGTTCACGGATCGTAAAAACACAAATCGTCACATGCGTTCCTGAAGCCAGGTCAGAAACATGCAGCATCATGATTTTATGATTTTATCCATTGCTGAAAATCAACCATCAACAACCTTCATGTTGATGTTTTCTTTGACAAAATCAGTGAGACCAATATCATCAATTATTGGACTGTTTTCATACCAAATTTCAAACCACACTGAGATATTTGAACCATCACCAATACACCATCTTATGTCATTTTTAAGACTTTGCCATGCCCATTTGAAACCAGACCAAACAGTTGATTTCTTCCAATTTGAACACCATTGACCATTCTTATCATTAAATTTAGCTAAGAGAAACAAAGACTATTCATCTTTGGAGTTCATTATTTTCCATAACATTTTCATTAAAAGAGCCTTATTCACTGTTTCAAGTCTCCTTATTCCAAACCCTCCTTCACTTACTGGAGTACACACTTTCTTCCAAGATAAAGTTTTAAATCTTCTCACTTCACTATCTCCAGACCACAAGAAATTCCTCATGATTTTTCACATATTTTGATCACAGAAGTAGGCCATCTGTATATTTCCATATTGTATAGAGGAACACTGCAAAGAACTGATTTTATCAGAACAAGCCTATCTTGAAATGATAATAATCTCCCCTCCCAAGCTGCTAATTTACTCTGAAACAATTTAACCAAATGCCATACCATTGAAGTTTTGACTCTGCCTGGAGCAAAAATAATACCAAGATATTTATCAGCAAGTTTTGTGATTTCCATGTTTATTCTCTCACCAATTTGATGCTTTCTTCCGTCACAAACACCATCCACAAAATATTTGCTTTTTAGTTTATATATCACTTGACCAGGATGGATTGGTACTTTTTGAGCAAAGACATTAGATTATCTATAGTTTTCTTAGCACCATTGCAAAAGATAAAAACATCATCTGCAAAAAACAGATGAGTTGGATGAATGCTTTTCCAATGACCATTGGAGTTAACTTACCAGTTTCCACCAAATGAGTGATGTTTATGTTGAGTACATCTTCCATGAGAACAAACAATAGAGGTGATAATGGATCACCTTGCTTCAAACCCCTTCCAACAGAGAAAAAACCACAAGGACCACCATTGAGCATAACAGGAATTTTAGTAGATTGAAATAATGTTAATATCCAATTGCACCAAGAAACTGAGAATCCATATTCAAGAAGAACTTTAGTGAGAAATGCCCAACTGACAGAATCATATGCTTGAGATATGTCTAATTTGAGGCCAACATTTCCACCTCTTCTTTTCTTTTTCATTTCATTCACTAGTTCAGATGCAATCCTTGATAACTACGATTTTTGGTTGTTAATCAGTTGCTTTGAGAATTTTTCATGAGCATTTACCCAAAAGTTGACAGGCTTTTATTGTGCACCAAATGGTAGAAGCAAGTGTAAGGAGGAAGTCGTGGGGTTTGATCCCCACCGTAAAGGTTTGTATCTAATTAGTGTATAAAGGGGTTTATCGGGGTTGGGTCTAGCAGTGAGGCTAGTCCAACTGGCTACACTCGGACAGGAGACTCGGTCCGACTTTAGCCTATCAAAATTTTCTTTTGAAAAAAATACATAAACAATCCTACAAAATATTTCATATTCCTCTATTGACTGCCTTGGAGTTTGGACCACGAGCTCTATAACTAATTTGGGAAGTACCAACATATTTCAGATTATTATGGTGGGACGAAAAGAGATTTGTTTGATACTATAAAAAACTTATGTGTGATTAGAGGTGTATATGAGGTGTTAGTTGAACTGAGGTTAGATTGAATATATATGTATAAGAATTTGAATATTAGTAGTTGAATGGTATATTCGTTGGCGGCATCATGATGGTCGAGCTAACTACCTATTTCTACTGAGATATTACTGGATCACCTGTAGGAGACGACATTACCGCTCAGCCATTACTAAGCCGCGCAATAGCTATATGACCTTAGTGCTCAAATGTAGGACATTTTGCGATCCACTATCTCCACTGGCTCAACATTGAAAAATTTGTTCATTTGATCAACCCATAGGACTTGCACTTGGAAATTACCCTTCTTCTCAACGAATTAAATTTTAACATGATTTGAAATCCTTTTAACTTCCTCACACAGGGAAGGTTGGGATCGAACCTTTGTAATAGTATAAATCATAGGCTAAAGTACCTAGGTGTAATTCTAGGGACCATTGTTATATATATTAAAAAAAAAGAAAGAAGCCAAATCAATATTTTTCTCGCCAAAAACACATAAAACACCAAAAGAACTTTTTTGTAAAAAAGAAAGTATTCAGGTTCATCCCTAAAACAACAGTTCATCGTTAAGGTTTGGATAATAATTTGAACATTTTAAATGGTTTTGTTAGCTCGTTCATACCTAAAACAACAGTTTATCTTTAAAAAATGATGTGAACTACATTAGCAATAGTAGGAACCATAAAATAAGGGTTTACACTACAAATAACCGTTTAGATGGTAAATGATAATATGAATCATTAAAAACACTTTGAACCTGTAAATTTTTTTCGATTTTGTTTAGCGTTGATTATGGTAGACCAAATCATGTGAACTTTTGACTCTTTTTTTTTTCTTGCATGTTTCATAATGGAAGACATCTTTTTGTTTCAAAAGCTTTCTTTATAAATGAGTAACGTTGTACACTAGCGGTTTTACGTACAAAACCTAAATATTTGCATTTTAATGGTGGACTTTTTCAAACTGAGATAAATCGATATAAAATGATATTATGGCCGTAATAAAATTATTATGAATAAAGAATCTTAGATTCAGGAGCGGAGCCAAAAATTGACTAACCCTGATTCGAGCAATGAGGTGTCCTTTTCCAAGCATGAAGTCCCAAAAATATATTTTTTCTGGCCCTATGTCGGACGTGTTGCGGGTGTTGCACGACACATAGGTACAGACCTTGTCCAAGACTCCAAAGCAGGACCCAACTTCCATCTGACTCCCTTTTACTTTGCTTGTTAGACAGGGCCCAAGTTTCATTTGACTCTTCCATTCTGGCGGTTCATATTCAACAAAGGGGAACTAGCTGTGGAACATATAAATAGACTGAAGCTTTTCATAGGTGAAACAACGAGTCAAGCAGTGGCCCAGTTGATTTAAGTTCTTTCCGCCAAGGAAACTTCGAAAAAGAAGTAAAATGATAACGAAAGGAATGGATTTCAATGCACGAAATGACATGAATATGAGTAGTATATTTGGTGTGCGTCGCTGAACGTCCCCATGCACATTATTGTGCATGGAGTCTACAAGAGGCACAGGGGCGGAAGCACAGATTGACTAAACCTGGCTATAGTCCTCTTTTTCCTATAAAATCTCTCCTAGTTAGTATTTTACCCTTATCCAAAATCAAAATTATCTATTTAGTCCACCAAGCGCGGCATTTTAGTCCACCCTTCATCCCCTAAAACTCAGTAGTTCAGTCCACCGATGTAGCTTCTTGTTAGCAAAGTCAGAGCTAAGGAAAGAACAGGGAAAGAAAAGTTGGGAAGCTCTACTAGGCTGAAATTTTAATGAATCATTGTACAATCTAAACAGAACCAAGATACAGTTCATTCATGAGTAGTAAGCTCATATATTCTGTACATGGCGTTGTGTATTTCAAAATTCATACAAAGACAGATTTACTTTTTGTATACTGGAGTATGTGCGGCCAAATGCAACCAGCTGTAAATACAAGTTTACAAGTATCGCGGAAATTCAACGATGATTTCATTTGCCAGTTTCGAAACAAAAGAAGCATGAAGTCTTTCCCTCTCAACTACTGCTGCTACTATCATGGACATCATAGGAAACTCCAAGCCAAGACCCATCCTCTAAAGATATGTAATGCCACTGGGTTTGAAATAAACAACAAACTGATCATAAATGGGAATGAATAGAACGATCGAGAAAGAGTAAATGGTTATTAGTGATATCATTGGATGGCAACTAGTCCCCGCAGTTCAAACTGTAAGAATATTTCTATACATATAGAAATATCCTGTGGGCCCATGTAATAATTTTGGTTAATTAAGAATATTGTTAAATATTTCGGTTACCATTCCAGGAGATTAATTCCTATTAACTCTTCCTTGATGGACGGTCGAGATCTAAGGATAATACTAAAACCCTAACAACTTGGTCATCTCTCTACCTATGAAGGGGAAACAGTGACCATCACCATTGTATCCAATCCAAGGAATTAACAACTCATTATGGCTAAGGTCAAGAGAGAGAAACCATGACATCCACAAGGTATTATCGTCGCTCCAAAGATGGTCGGTAACATACAATGGATTAGCGCTAAAGGTATTTTCCATAAACTTTATTCGTATATTATTGTGTGATTATCATGAAGTTCAACGATCCTGATTTAAGTATCTATAAAATTAAATCTTATAGTTGGCATCTAGAGCTTGTGTTTAGAACTCATGATCTTCCGATAACGATGTGCGATAACCGTGTTGTCTTTTACCTATGACCTACTCACGTTTGTATGCTTAATTTTCACGACGAACCAAATCAATATGTAACTTACAAAATTTGTGAAATAATGGGAATCAAGAAATGAAAATTGCGGCTGTAATAGTTAGCTAGGTTTTTCATTTCTCTGTAAGGTTTAGGAGAACATGGTGACATGACGTGGCGCAATCAGACATGAGTGCATTCAATTGTCATAAATTAGGTGAATTTGGACCAACAGATGATGAATTAGTCTTATTAATTCCTTCCCACTTTATATGTTAAGTTACGTTTTTAATGGGTATAATTATATATCAGCATTAATAGGTATTAAAGAAATACAATAACATATTAGGCATGTTTGTGAAATTTGATGAGGGGGTCAAACATTATGGAATGCCTTTATTTTTCCTGGGCCATACCGGTCAAGTTGTGTGTCTAAAAAGGAGCTCATGTGTCATAATGCAAGGGCACGTTTTGTTTGTTTAAAATTATAAAACTTGGACTTTAGTTTAAATGGCATGTTTTGCTAGCATAATTCTATTTTTTTTTTTTGCTAATTAAGAGGTTATAAACAGTTATGGTTCAAACTTAAGTTACTTTTAAAATTTGTTCATCACCGAACAGATTTATGAATTGAACAGGTTTACAATTAAAACCAATTTTAATGACAATGTTAAAATATATGAAATGGTTTTTACATCAATAAATGTAAACTAACTAATATGCTTCCGTTTTATCGAAACAATAAAAACCATTTTTTGACACTATTAAATTTGTGTGTGCATTATGATATGGTTTGTGTGTTTATGGTATAGTTTCTCTCATATTATTGTTTTTCTTAAAATTTTATGGGATTATACTTAAAATTATTGTGGGACTCTTTAGTTATCACCACAGTGATACTAGAATGTTATATCTCAGTATAATCATAATGTTACTACAAGCATGAATTTGCAAACCGTAAAGTGTAGGTTTAGAAGTTATCGACATCATGTGATAATGAAATTATTTTAGTTGATTGGCTATCACCACAGTGACGTCAAATCACTTTTGGTCATGATCAAAATTTTTGTCAAATGCTTGTAATCCTGTTTTTCTTAAATATATCAGAACAAAATTTGCCCACAGGAAATTGGAGTTCACATATTTAAGAAAACACTGATTGATATGATTGTTGATCATATGGATATGAACTGATTTGAATCTTGAGGGTGTCTAGTGTCATTATGTTTCACTTTTCTCCCAATGTTAATGATAATTTCAGTTGTACGTATAAAATTATTGTGCTTAAGATTCTTAGACCATAATTCTTTAGTTATCACCACAGTGATACTAGAGTGTTTTGTCTTAACAATAATAATAATTTTATTGTAAGAACGAATACGCCAAGCCGTAAAGGCAAGGTTTAGTAGTTATTATGGCATTATTTTTGAGTTGTTTGGCAATCACCACAGTGATGTCAAATAATTTTTCCAGTCATAATCGTTATTATGTCAAGTGCTTATAATATTGTTTTTCTTAAGTGTATTAGAACAACAATTACCCACAGGTAATTTGAGTTCACATGTTTAAGATAACATTGAAGTGTACAATATCTGATCATACATTATGGTAATTAAATAATTGGCACATGATTAAACGTTATTTCTTAAAAGTGCATAAAAGAAAATTAACATAAATTAACTCATTATCGAGTTGAGTAACCTATTACGATTTTCTTTTTCATATTTTCATGAATATTTTTTTTATGTTGTCCAAAAATTATTGCATCTCTATGAAATTGAGGTTTTATTTTTGATAAATTTCTTCATATTTCTGAAAATGATACTCGTTGACTATTTACACCTTTCATATTAATTCATCATATATCCGTTATTTATCATGATCTTTAAGTTTGTATCATATTTAATGAGCGATGCATCAAAGAATTTTTCTTCAACGAAATTTCATTATTGAATTATACTTATAGACTTGCTAAATGCTCGATTTTGTTTTACGAAAAGTTCATTATGTTTGGACATTTCAATTAAAGGGTGTTATTATTATTACAATTTATGTATGATGACATGCCTTTGAGTAAAGGTTTATGATTAATGTTTTAGGGTTACTCATAATTGTTATAATCGACTAATTTTATGATCAGATCAAGGATGTTCATATCATTGATTAGGACCATGCAACGTCACAAGAAAAGCTAGTGTGATATTTGCAATTCTACATATTTGTTGGATTGTTTAGTTATCGCCACAGTGATGCTAAATTCTTATCTTGTAAGTGTTGTATATCTTGAGTCCTCTTAGTTTGATTTAATTATTATCACAATGCTGCTCACAAGTAGTTTTGGTTCACAAATTTAAACAAGCATTAAGGTTATCTAAATGTTTCATATACATGTGAAATAATAGCCACACACAGGTGACTACAACTCACATTATATTAGATTGAACATATTTAGAATTATTAGAGTTTGTTAATACATTTTAGGACGTGAGTTTCCCACAGGTGATTCTAGTTATGGTGTTAAACAAACATAATGTTGTGTGTATGAGAAGGTAAAATATGTACTAATGTTTTTCATGTCTCACATTGTTCCTTGATAAGGTTTTTACCCACAGGAGAATCTTATATAAGGTATGTGACTATTGTAAGCTTAATTGTCATTTATCTCTACTATAAATTTCAGCTTTTGTTCTTATTAAATATATATTATATATGATTATTTTGTAGACTTTTAATGGTCCATTTTTTGGAAGATAAAATTGTTTATCACCTGATGATTTTTCGCGTTACTGTGTAAATCTATCGATTGCATTATGAATCTCAATCCATGGATGTTTTATCGAACATTCATTATTGAAATTGAGATGCATTATAGATAAAGTGAAAATCATAAAGTCTGAGAAAGGTGGTGAATATTATGAAAGGTATGACAAAACAGGATAATATCCTAAATCTTTTGCATAGTATCTTCAAAGGTTTGGGATTGTTGCTCAATACACAAGGCCAACTTATCCTTGGCATAATAATGTATATCAAAAGGCTAAATCATACTTTTATGAAAATGGTTAGAAGCATGATGAGCCATGCATAATGGCTAGATGTTTGTTCTTTCTGCAACTGTGTAATTTAAATATATTTCCAGTAAAGTAGTTTCAAAGACACACTTTGGACTAGAAAGGATGGAAACCTAGTTTAAATCACATTTAAGTTATGGTTGTTCAGTTGGAGGTGAGGGCTTACATTCCAAAGAATGAAAACTGGATTTGGAAACTATTATTGGTTCATTGGTTTTCCTAGAAAATCCAAATTGTATTCTTTAACGTTCTAACCGTAGTATGAGACTTATTGAAACCGAAAATATAAATTCGTTAATGATGGCATAATCAGTGGGAGTACGTGGATATATCTGTTCAATAAATCATGATAATGATCCCTTCATTTAATATTTCTACAGATATTGTGAATCTTCTCATTATCAGAATGTTAGAAAATGAAAGACCACAAATTACTGATCTAATACTCCTTAATATAGCTACTGCCAATAAAGAAATTTTTTGATAACAACATGAACCAGCATTAAGAAGGTCTCAACAGAGATTGAAAGAAAGTTATTCATGTTGTTTTAGTGATTTTCTTACGAGAATTTATTACATTTTGATATGGAACGTCAAAGAATCGGTTTTAGGTTCACAAATACTATGTGTAATAATTTTGATTAATGGATTGATGCTATGTGAGCAAAAAATCATTGGTTGAAAGTCAAGTCTCGGATATTGTTTAATTGCTCGAAGGACACAAATCAGTTGTATGAAAGTGGCTCTTTCTAACCTAATACGACTCTGATAGCAATTTTAAACGGTATAAAGCAAGACTTATTGCCAAAGATTTTACTCTGAAACGACGCATTGATTATAAATAAGTTTTTCTCTCGTGTCAAAGAAAGACTTATTCAGAATTGTCATAGTATTATTAGTAGCTCAGTATGACCTAAGAGTTGCATTAATTAAATGGAAAATATCCTTTATTCATGATAAATTTTAGTCTACAAATTTTAGAAATCAAAGTATGAAATTTAAGAAGCCTCCCATAACGGTATATGAAATTCAACAAAACTATAAATGTTTCAAGTTTTGGATGAAATTATTACAGATTTATGCATATACCTGAAGATCAGTGGGAGAAATTCATACTTTTAGTCTTGTATGTTAAGACATACTACCTACGAGTAGTGATCTTGACTTTATGCATATCTCTATATTTGAAATAAAGGATATCAATGAATCTTACCATGTGATAGTAATATCATATGGATTACTAAAGCTCTCATATAAGGCATATATCGAATATTCAAGGAATTTGAGATAATAACATATTTAACATATTTTATTTCATGTTGGATAGAAGATATAAATTTAATCTTCATTACATCTTAATTCTGATATGAAACTTATAAAAAGTTGTTGATATGTTAACTAAATGCCTAAAGAATTGAATAACAAATTACAGGAAAGCTATCAAGAATTTTGAGATACTATTTTAACTTATGTCTTATAATTAGTTAGCAAACCCAATAAGAGTTGATTGGGTTTTCAGAATTCAATTTTTTTGGATGTATGGATTATATAAAGGAAGAATCCATTAATATTAGTCCCGCAATTGAGTTTGAATATTTATGACTGCGATACTTAGAGACTTAAGGTTTGTCTCTACATTGCTGAAATTTATTGTCTTAGTTTCGCAGCATTAAAGCACGATATGATACAAAAGGAACAAAACACATGAACCTTGAGTATATATGTGTGAATTAGGAAATTCAGAAACAATAGTTTTTCATTTATCGCTTAAGCACAATTGCATTCGGAGATGCACTTAATGAACAATTACCTTTTAAGACCTCTTAAGAAAAGATTAAAATCTTAGGTCTGTGTGAGTAATTGATTATTGAATTCAGCCAATTTATGTGCTTATTTTTTGAAAACTGATTGAGCTCTTAATAATGTAATTCTGGATTTATTTCTGTATCCATATTTGGTATACACCTATGTGAATGGATGAATGTTAATAGAAATTGTCTTTCTTTTGAAGACATAACTGGACCATTATGATATCCCCATTTAAGGCCTGATTAAGTAAGTTGCTTGTGTTGTGGTACATGGAAGGGAACATGTTGATAACAAGACAATGTGCCACCGCCATGACTCGCATACGTAATTTGCTTGGTTAAGGTATTACGTTTAACCATTAAATTTGTTTAGCAATTACGCGCGCTTATGTTTTTCTATAATTAACCGTTAAATAAGTTATCACATGGACCAGTGGGAGAATGTAAGAATATTTCTATACATATAGAAATATCCTGTGGGCCCATGTAATAACTTTGGTTAATTAAGAATATTGCTAAATATTTCGGTTACCATTCCAGGGGATTAATTCCTATTAACTCTTCCTTGATGGACGGTCGAAATCTAAGGCTAATACTAAAATTCTAGGAACTTGGTCCTCTCTCTACCTATGAAGGGGAAACAGTGACCATCACCATTGTATCCAATCCAAGGAATTAACAACTCATTACGGCTAAGGTCAAGAGAGAGAAACCATGACATCCACAAGATATTATCGTCGCTCCAAAGATGGTCGGTAACATACAATGGATTAGCGCTAAAGGTATTTTCCATAAACTCTATTCGTATATTATTGTGTGATTATCATGAAGTTCAACGATCCTAATTTAAGTATCTATAAAATTAAATCTTATACAAACTACCATGAACAGTAAGTAAGTCACGATGAAAGGATCTTTTTAAATAATATTAACTAATTTAACGTTAAGCCATGTTGTTCATGTCAGTCGGAAGACTCAGCATCAATAGTTTGCATAGGTGTACACATGTTCACCAAAATCTCAATTCTTGTTATAGGAAGCATTTAGACATTTTTTTCGATCTTACAATGCTGTAAGCTCGAGTTATTAATGATCCTAACAAATGAAGTATATTGAGCACATATTTGTACATTGTAGTTTTGATTATGATCTTATTTCATTAGTGCTTTCTAAGAGAACTGGTGTTTTCCTCTCATGTTGATTCGGGTATGACAAAAAAAAAGTGTCCCCTCTATTTTAAAAACCTGGTTCCGCCACTGAAGAGGCAGCATGGATTTTTAATCGAATTGCAATGGAGGACCGGAGACGCTTCACTAAGGAAAGGACCCGTACTTTCCATCCTCCAATGTTGACGCACAAACAAACTTCTCAACCAACCTTGGAGAATTTTGTACCCAATTCCGTCGAAAAATTTAATTATGATGTTGAGCGATTGGTGACATTCACAGCCTAAATCAGGTCACCTGTTGGAAAAAAAAAAAAAAGAATTCCAAATTTTCCCTGGGTAAATGTAGAATTACTCAATTCACCCAGCGATGATCCAGTCCCGGTCAAAAAGAAGTTTTGAGATGGCCAGGGTGTGTTCACTGCTAAAGACTAAAGGCGTCTACGAGAAAAGGAAATCTACGTTATTTTATTTATTTTGAAGTTTCGAAAAGTATATAAGAGAAGAAATTATTAAGATATGCTTTTTGGACGGGGCTTGGCTTATCTGTCATGAGACGTCTTCATTCAAAAATTTCCCAAAGTGTGCAGAGAGGACGGTTTGGTCGGTTTGGCTGTGGGGGTAGTGTGGGGTGCCACCGTGCCACTAGTAAATAATTGTGTTGTTTTATCACCAAGCTATTCCTAGTTTGGCACCAACTAGCAGGCCGTGGTACTTGTTCACATCAGCTCGGGACCTTGATGATTTATGTAACAAACCTGCCCTCCTCAATCCTCAGTAATTTCCACTTTCTAGTTTCTCCGATCAACTGGTGGTTGTTAGATTAACAACCTCCTGGAATTTTTTAGGGCCATTCTGATTTAACCCCCTTTAAATGTTCCGTATAACAATTAATTCATTGTAGCTCCTCATTTTCTTTAACATTGTTAACGTAGCAATTATTTTTTTTTATCCAGAAGGGTAAAACTAACTTTTGTGAGTGATGACGTATCATTTTACTGGTCGTAGATGGTCGAATTTAGACAAAGGCAAAATTGTCATTTCAAGACCAGAGATAATACGGTAATTTCACAGCTAACTAGGTACTGAGACATCATGCTAAGCCAATAATTGTCTTCAAAGTTCAACAAAACTAAAATGAAAGAAAATTATTGTGAAGAGGAGTCCTGGAGACAAGTTTGATCCGCATTGCTAAAAGACAAGCTCACCCCATAGGACGAAACTCAACTTTCACGGGAAAGGCTAAGCCCTTGGTCCTTAAGCCACTAATGGCCACGATTTCTAGCATACGTTCCAGCGAATTCTGCTAGTCATGATCTTTAATACGTCCCCGGCGGACTGCTGGTCACGTAGGTTTTGTAAAACGTAAACCGTCCCCGGTGGACTTGTGAACCAGCCATGGTTTCAACATGTTTTCGCAGGACGCAACCTACCGCGATGTCGCGATTCCTATCGTACATCGGGTCATGTAGGCTCAGTAGATGCGTAAAAATGTCCCCCCGAACTTATGATCCAAAGCATAGACATCTATGTCTCCCGTAAGTACGACTCGTCCCTACTTAAGAAAAAGTACTGACTCTTATTACATCATCGCGAGATACACTGGTCGCATCTATTTTAGGCCTCGACTCGACTTACTGAATAATCCCTAGTACATCCCCGCGAGATACACTGGTCATTATGCCTCTGGGACCTTTCGACAAATTCCTAGTACATCCTCACAAGATATATTGATAATATTTGCTCCATTATACAAACACAATCGTAATTGACTCCTAGCACATCTCTGAAAGATACGTTGTTCAAAACAAGTGAGACAAAATCTTGCTTATTAGGCACGCAAGCCTCGCTTTTCGTCTCAATCATGTCATATCTGACTCTGAAGAGACTCAATAACATGAGTTATGCATCAACCTTCCTCATGCTAATCCAAGCTGAACCAGCTCGTCTGAGGAGTCTTGTACAAATACAAGAACCAGACACAAGCCTCACCTAGGGCATAAGCCTCTTTTCGATGTCTCAAACACACTCAAGACTAGTAAATTGAGCATGAATTGTGCATGTTTTTCCAAAAACATAGATAAACTCCTTTGAGCTCCTCACACCCAATATAGGGACCCACGGGAAATAATACATGAAGGGGGGAGCCTAATCTCAACTACTCTCACACTCTGCACACGATTTCTGAGCCATTCGTTGCTTTTTCACGTGACTCATCCTAGTTAGATTACAAAACAAAGGAAAACTATCTATTTTGGCCAATGACGGCTAAAGAAAATATTTTTCTCTCTCAACACATCATCAAAAAAGATGACCAAGTTATGCACAAATGAAGGGGGGTCATCAATTAGGATTTTGGTTTGGCAGTCTACGGTACGTGTGAGAAGTACCCGGGTCTAGGCGGGGAATATTCGTGCTCAACCTCCCGTAACTCAGTTTTAGAACCCTAGAGTCCGACTTTTAACGTCTCACCGATTTCAGATAACTACACTAGTGAAATGAGAATACAGGTAAAGTCACAATAAAGTTGCCCACTTCACTAACCATGCTCTCTATATAAACTACAGTAATGCAAAGCACGAATGATGTGCGTTCAAAGAAAGTTGTAGTTATTTTGGAAACTGAATTTCTTTTACATCCCCGTGGTTATTCGTTAAGAATACGGTAAAAAATGGTCGGAATTTTTAGGGCATCCGGATTTTTCGTTCATATATATACAAGATTAAAGGCTAAGCGCTCCTTTCTTTTTGGAGCATCTCTTGTTATAGAAGACAAACACTCAAAATGGTCGGAATTGATTCCGCATTATACCATCTTTTCTCTCTACTTTTCATACAAAAATTGGGTACCTTTTGCGGTATTTTGCTTTTTCTCTTCGCGAATTACATATAATTGGTATCTTTATTTGTATTTGAGTTTTAATTTTCTTGTATTTTGATGTTATTTTTCTTGTAAACAATCATGTAATTACCTTTTTGGATCGAATGAAATGGGGTCTGATCGTTCATCACCAAAAAAAAAAAAAAAAATCAGAAAACAAATTCCGGTGGTATATGACATCTGAGTAGGACTCTAAATCAAAATGGGAAAAAAAAAATTCTAAGGAAATTAAAATTATGTTTATATCCTCCTCCTTATGTGTTAATTGAAATATAGTGATTGCCACCAAATCGATAAACAAATCCAGCTTCTATTAAGTTACTTTTATGCCTCACACATTTACTCAATACAGATATAGCCTTCAAGTGAAAATGTAAAAGTAAGGATAAAATTGGACAACGAGGTCTGATTTCTAAATGATAGACTAGATCTTTCTTTTATATAAACTCTTTTGAAATGTAACTCCTAGTAATTAATGTCATAAATGCCAACATTAGGCAAGTGAATGCACCATGTTTAACTACTTTCCATGTGAAAAATTATTCTTTTTGGTTAGTTAGGAAAACAAAAATGAGCAATCGAGATTGGTAGGTGATTTTTTTAATGTCTAGATGGGTGTCTTTTATTTTTAAATTCATATTTTTTTAAGCTTTGTAAGAATGTTTTTATAGATCGTAGTATCATACATCTCAGACAAAAGAAATAAAATCTTAATAATTATTTGATTGTTCTTTTAAGATCTATAAAAATTATTTATCGTTAAAAAATGAAAGAAAAAACGTCCATTGTTAGCGGTTTTTGGTTTTATGTTCCAAAAAAAACTAAAAATGCCGAAAAAGTTAGGCTGAAAAATAAAATTGAAATTTGATACAAAAAGAACCTATAAAGTTCAAATAATGTGTTACCGACGGATACTACCATCATATAACTTTGCCCCCATAGTACAGTAACATCGATGCTAATTAATATGTCAATGATATCCGCTTAAGCTTATTAATTGAAATTGGAAAAAAAAATATATCTTTTCCAATCCTTATTGATATAGATTCTTGAGGAAAAATATCTTTTATTTTATAGTGGTTTTGTGGGTATGATGAAATTGAACTTAAGTAAATGGAATTTTAGTAAAAAATTAAAATTTATATAATAAAATACCTATAAGAAAAGAAAGACCCAAAAAAAAAAAAAAATTGGCGGGATGATTTTAGTTTTCGCAATGGTTAGATTTGGTTTTGGTTTTCAATATTAATTTTAGGTAAAAAAATATTATAGGGATATTAATACATTCATATCAATTAGTATTGATAAGAGCCGAAATAGTGAGTCCAATTTTGTGCAACTCCTTTAAGGAGTGTCCACAAAACAAAGCGATCTTATTGGCTCCACAAAATCAGCCGTTAACTATATATCAAAAATCAATTTAAATCTTAAAAATGATAACAGGATATATATAATATTTAAAGAATTTCTTAAAATAAAATGATTAGGGAGTCAGAAATCGCCTGTTAGTAAGAGAGGTTGAAAATTGCTTACATCAGTTTCAATAATCAATCAGATAGTCTTTGTGTAGGACTAAATTTTTGTAATCCCTTTAAAGTTTTATTTTTAAAATTAGGGCAATTCATATGTAATTGGTAAACATGAAAAACAGATATGCAAACTGATAAATTTGAGGGTTTGTCGACTACAACCTACAAAAAGATGCTCGTTTTTCCACGCTGCGCAACTTTGACCTATCAGTTTAAGTTCAACTGCTGGCGTCACCAGTCCAGACGCGTGGCCAAGGTTCTGTCGCCAAAGAATATATTTTAACGTATACATCTTTGTTCATCCAACAACTCTAATTTCTTCCCCTATAAATTCATCTCTTCTCTCCAAATTCACACCTTCTACACCCACAATTTCGCTCCAATCACGAAAAATACGTCTCATAGTTCGTACACCTAAGTACATTCAACAAGAGGATTTAGCTATTTGTATAGCTTATGTTTTTCAAACAAGAGAAAATATTTATAATGATCGAGACGCGTCAATTCTGGGTTTTGGGAGAACATCTTTTGCGTTGTTCGCAGAAGAAATTGTGAACCCTTTATGAATGATGCTTAAGGATTTTCAGATCATTTTCAAACAATTAGTCGTTAAGTCACTCAATTCCTAGCTCGAGTAATGCACAACAACCACCATAGATTAAATCGGTAAATTACTGATATAGTGGTACAAAAAACTCTAGCGACATGACATCCGTCTAACGACATACCTTTCATTTACGAAACCTGTTTCAACATTCTTAGAAAGTTTCACAGACACACTCCCGTTGAATTAAGATGTCAATTAAAGAGTTTTATAATTTGGTTTCAGAATGATAGATTAGTTTTAGTGCAATATAATTGCTTTACTCCAATGTAGTTTGGTTTAAATAAGAAATGTTCAAATTAGTTACTATAGTACATTGATGGTGCGAATGCAAATACATTTTCATTGATTAAACATAGCACAACATAAGACCAAACTAAAACCTTAAATGACAATGAATCAATTCATACACTTAATTAATAGAAAAGATTATTGTAGAGAAAAAATAAAGAGAAAAATGAATCTTGATATGAGTTGGGTGTTTGAAACTGAGTGTAATTTATAGATGTAGCAATTGTTTAATGTTAAAAACTTAGTTGTCAACGGCCGAAGATGAACCACCAGGGTTTAAACTTAAATTGTCAACGAACGAAGTTCATATGTTTTCGCCGGGCGTCCTAATCTTGGCCGCACATTTCTTGTACAACATGCATTATGTTTTTCCATAATGACAAACCATGTTTGCCAATCCACCAGATTAAACAAATTCTATCGTGGGTGTTTTACAGAATGGTCACTTTTCCCTAATTAGTTTCACAAAATTCTCACACCTTTAATTAGCGTTGACAAAAGAGTCTTTTTCCATCCTAGTTACCTGTTTTGGAAAAAAAAATTGTCCTAAATACCCCTCAACAGCTGTCGAGGTGATCGTGATGAAGTGGTGGTGGCGGTGATGGCTATACCCAATAAAAGAAGCGGTGAACATTTATAGAGAATATAATGTAACGATCCTGAACGCGTTCTATTTCATCGGTAACAAAAACAATAGCAACAACAACACCACTACTTCATCACAAACGACATTACCACCATCCCACTTTGTTGAGGGACAATTAGGTACTTTCACTGTCTGATTTAACTCTGACATCTGATATAATTTCTTAAATTGTGGTCTAGTGACCAATTTGGAAGAAGTTTGTAACAGTGTGATGGTTTTGTGAAACGGAACAAGGAAATGAGGCTGTTTTTCATAATGCTTATATCATTTGAAAAGTCCCATGGGAACTGCCATTAACCTCATCATCTTTGACAATAATGAAGGAAAAATGAACAAGAAAAAAAAAACGAACAGCCAGAAGTTACCCCTGGAAGGGTAATTAGGTAAATTAGAATATAAGTTCAAAAAGTTTTTAAAGATGCCGCTGTTCCATTCAGCAATTCGCTGCTGTGTGGGGTCCCTAATAGCACACAGCATTTTTCATTCATTCTACTCCTTATTACAATTGGTACAAAAGGAGCGACATAAGAGAATCTCTCTTTATTTTCATTTTCTCTTCTCTTTGTCTGTCACTCTCTCTAAATTCATCATCAAAACCCTGTTTGGTTTTGTGTGCTCGGAGGAATTCTTTCAACGATTCCCTTACGATCTTCATAAGGTTCGAAATTCTGATCCTTCCTCCTTTGATTTTGATTTTTCAATTTTTAGTTGATTATAAGTAGATAAGTTTGATCTTCATCACTACTGTTTCTATGGTTTCTTAGTTTCCGGTAACTTAAAAAAGAAGAAGAAGCTATTCTGAAAGTACTATTAGTAGTAGCAGTATCTATTGATTTTGATTCTCAGTATCTTTTGTTGTTGTTTTTTTTTCTTTTATAATTTGGTTGATCAAAGTGTAATTAACTTCTTGATCTGACTATTGTTCTCTTTAGCTTTCTATCTACTTGATTTTAAATCCGTTTCTCCAAGATTTATTAACGATTCTGAAAGTGAAATCTCAATTTCTAGTACTTCTGATCAATCAAAACCCTACTGATTGTTACTATCATCACTGAGAAGTCTTAATTTCTTACGATCTACTTCTCTGAATCTTGTTATTAAGCTTTGTTGTTTGTTCTGTATGTGTTTGCTTTATGATCTTCATTCTATTTTGTTTTCTCTTTAGAAGACAACTTTTGATTATTTGATATATGTTGGCCTTTGAGATGTGTGTAAATAGAAAATCGTGTTCACTAAGAGGAACATCATCGTTTTGAGTATTCAATAATTTTACTCCAAATCTTGATCTGAAAAATTTATGAAAATTGGTGTCAACTAGGTGGATCATTTTTGTCTGTTATTGAATTTCATCAGAACCTTGCTCTTTTTTTTTTTGGTTTTCTTGTTTGATTTTTTTATTTATTAAATAATAACTGAGTAGATAATTTGTTTTTTCTTTTATTCAAAAATTCAACACACAAATTTGAATGACCTAGACTAGATAGAAGATAAGAGTTATCTACCTTAAAAAATAAAAACTAATAATGATAACATAAGTTATAAATGAATAAATAAATATTGGAGTAATGTATAAGAATCATATTTTTATATGATAAAATGTCCAAATCCATGAATAGTTGCTGAAATTGTATCAAATCCATGTTTGATGATCGGGTTAATAATATGTACAAATTGGCCGAATTTTACTTTGAGATGGTCTGATTGACGAGTTGGACCTTCTAGTAAAAATGAAGCATCTAGTTCGACTTTAAAACGGGTTCATAATTTCACTGAGAAATTAGCTGTCAGACCTTTATCAGTTAGGTACAGGGTAGTTATCACCTGTTAGCAGTTTCGCACAAGGAAGTAGCCTTCTTCTGTATACCTTTTTATTATTTGACTTCTTTTTTCATTTCCTTCTCATCTCTCATCTCTCATCATGTGAATGTCAATTTCTACAATCCACACTTAAGTCGTTCATTTAGTACATTGGCTTTCATTGTCATTTATTCTACTTCTAAACATGCTAAAACTTAAAACTAATCAGTTGGTGGAGGGGACACTTGAAGAGTCATAGTTGAAAGTTCTGCTATCAAACATTGAAATATACATTGACCAATTTTGTCCAAATTGTGTTTTCTTTACTATTTTCCTTTCCTTAGTTTTATATATGCCCCTATGCTTCCAATGTATGCCCACCATGTGTATTTGAGTACACACATGGCCCATAAGATTGTCCCCTTTATTGCTATAATTTTATTTACGCTGGCCCTTCGGCTGTGTAGACATTGTTATCGGTAAGGTATAGCAGTCACTGAGATGCTTGCGGGTTTTATTTTCCCTGTAATGTAGCTTAAAAGGACACCTAATAGTTTACTAACCTGGAAACCATTAGATGTGTATACCTGAAAGTTCAAAACTTACAGTCTCTGTAGAGTGGAAGATGCTTCTTTGATCCATACGTCATGTAGATTGTTCAAGTTCTGTATTCAGTTAGGCCATCGTCCCCCTTTAATGCACTCTCGTATTCCGTCTCTCATAGCAAAAAAAAAAAAAAAGAAGAATAAACTACTAGTTTTATTAGGTTATTCATGCTGGCATGCCAGCTTTTATGAGGTGGTTCAAGGCTTAAAGCTGATTGCATCTAATCTTACTTAAATATTTTGAGGTTTTTCTTTCTGTAGAATACTTCATTCCGGTGTTTGCATTTCTATCTTTACTTTCACACGAATCTTCATGTCATTTGGTCCATATGGATAATAAATGTATTTGTTATATTGCTATGCAGGTGTTAGAAACGAACTTCAGTTGCTAGCACAATAAATTAATGGAAGAGGACACTCAAGCAATCAAAGTGACAACAGTGGTTGACGATACCAAGGGCGTGAAGGTCAGTATGCTGTTTATTGAGCAGTTTTTCATCTATTTCCATGCCGCTGCAGCAGTGACAGTCAGGAGTTACTATGATTAGTAACTATTTTATTAATATGAAAAAAAAATCCTTTTGAAGTGTTTAGGTAATTGTTTTCGAATCCAAATTATTGTGACCATGGACCTTTTGCTTTAACTCTACCATACAAAATGTTCTGTTTTAAACTGGAAATCCTTTTTTTTTGCGGGTAAAAGATGTCATGCCTGTCATGTCACCTCTTAAAAGTCTCATTCCCTCTTAGTCCGAAAGGAGTAAACAATGCCTTGTAACTTTTGTGGAGTATGTTTTTCACATATTCATAATATCTGAAAAGTGTATATTTTTCACCGCTTTCTTTAAAATTAGCATTTTTGAATGACCAGTTTTCTTTCTGTGAGTTTTATATGAGCTGTTCACTATTTACTATCTTTCTTCTACTCCATCTATTTGGGGTTTGACTCAGGATTTGAATATGGAAAACCGATATTGGATTTAAAACAGCAAATTTTCATCTAAAATATGTTCTATAAGCATTAATTTTAATGCTGAAACAATTTTGATTACAGGTAGGAGGAGATGAAAGAGAGATTATTACAAATGGAGATTTACTGAAAAAGGAAACAGAAGGAAACAAAGAGCAAGAAGAAGAAACTTCATTAGAAGGAGAATTTATAAAAGTGGAGAAAGAATCATATGATTTGAGAGATGCTTCACCTGCAGCTGACCAAGTATCTGAAACAGTTCATGAACATAAAAGACCAGCTTTCTTTCCAAGAAGCACAAACATTTCAGATGAAAGCAGAGAGATGGTAGAAGAGTTAGAAAAGATCAAAGAACTGGAGCTGGAATTGAAGAAAATGGCTGGAGACTTGAAACATTCTGAATCCGAGAATGCGGACCTGAAGGAGGAAATTCTTGTTACCAAGGATATGCTACAGAAAAGGGGAAAACAGTGCGAGGAACTTGAACTTAATCAAAAAAAGTTGCAGGAACAAATCATTGAGGCCGAGGAGAAATACAACTCACAGCTCAAAACTCTCCAAGAAGCAGTGGAAGCTCAAGAAATGAAGCATAAGGAGCTTCTCGATGTCAAAGAATCATTTGACGGTCTCACAATTGAGCTCGATAACTCAAGAAAGAAGATGCAAGAATTGGAGCAAAATCTTCTTTCTTCAGCCAGCGAGGTACAGAAGTTTGAGGAGCTGAGTAACAAGAGCGGTTCACATGCTGAATTGGAGACCAAAAGAGCCGTAGAGTTTGAGAAATTGCTCGAATTGGCAAAATTGAGTGCAAAAGAAATGGAAGATCAGATGGCTTCTCTGCAGCAAGAACTCAAGGACCTTTATGAGAAGATTGCTGAAAACCAAAAAGTAGAAGAAGCACTTAGGAGTACTTCAGCGGAGCTTTCCACAGTTCAAGAGGCATTAGAGGTTTCCAAATCTCAAGCTCTAAATTTGGAGCACAAGCTTCAATCCAAGGAAGCTGTGGTAGATGAACTGAGCAAAGATATTGTTGCCCTTGAAAATTTATTCTCTCAGGCCAAACAAGATCTTCAGTCAAAGGTTGTCGAGTTGGAAGAAGTTACGTTGAAACTGCAGGAAGAGGTGACAACAAAAAAGCTGGTGGAAGAAAGAGTCAAGATTGAGGAAGAACGTGTCTCAACTGTGCAAGAGGAACTGGCCAGAATAATCACACAGAAAGAAGATCTAGAAGCAGCGGTTGTAGATCTTAATGGTAATGTATTTCAATTAAAGGAGTTATCTAGTGATCTGGAGTCAAAGTTGAAGGTCTCGGATGAAAATTTCAGCAAGGCCGATACACTTCTTACTCAAGCTTTGGCAACTACTGAGGAGCTTGAGAAGAAATTGAAATCTGTAGAAGATCTGCATCAAGAATCGGGAGTTGTCGCTGCTAGCGCAACACAAAAGAACGTTGAACTTGAGGATATTTTGCGAGCTTCAAATGCAGAAGTAGAAGAAGCGAAATCACAACTGAGAGAGATTGAGACAAAGTTAATTTCTTCCGAACAAAAGAATGTGGAGCTTGAGCAGAAGAAAAACCAGATGGAGCTAAAAATAGAAAATGCTGAAAGAGAACTCAACTTATTGTCTGAAAAAATAGCTGATACTGATGCCACACTTAGAGGAGCCCAGGAAGAAAAATTTCAGCTGGAGAGTAAAATTCAAGATTTTGAAGAGAAGGTAGCCGAACTGAAATCTTCTCTGGATCAGTCGTCTCTGAAAAATTCTGAGCTCCAAAAGGAGTTGAGTGAGTTCTCTGTGAAATGTGCAGAACATGAGGGTCGAGCCAATTCGACCCAACAGCGCAGCCTTGAATTGGAAGACTTGATGCAGGTATCTCATACTAAAGCCGGGGATGCCATCAAAAGGGTAGGTGAACTGGAAATTCTACTAGAGGCAGAAAAGTACAGGATCCAGGAATTAGAAGATCAGATAAAAACTTTAGACACAAAATGTATTGAAAAGGAAGCAGAATCTAAGACATTGATGGAAAAAATATCTGAACTTTCAGAAGAACTAGAGATATTCCAGACTAAATCGAGAAGTCTTGAAGTTGCTCTGCAAACGGCAAATGAAAAAGAGAGAGAATTGACCGACTGCTTGAATGTGATCAAAGAAGAAAGGAAAACTTTGGAGGATTCCTCTAATAGTTCAAGCAAGAAGCTCTCAGAAACCGAAAATCTGCTAGAACTATTGCAAGACGAATTAAAATTGGCCCATGAAAAATTGGAGAGCGTCGAAAATGATCTCAAGACCTCTGGAATTAAAGAGTCTGAGATCGTGGAGAAGCTTAAATCTACTGAGGTGCAGTTAGAAGAACAGTCAAGAGTACTAGAGCAAACTACCACAAGAAACTCAGAGCTGGAATTGCTGGTAGAATCTCTGACCAAAGATTCAGAGCTAAAGCTTCAAGAAGCACTGAAAAGTCTTGCAGAAAGGGATTCAGAAGCTAAATCCTTGTGTGAGAAAATTAAGATTCTTGAAGAACAGAAGAAGTTTTTCGAAGACGAGGCAGCTGAGACAGCAGAAAGATCAGCATCTCTTAAGGCGGAATTGGATGACAGTTCAATGAAATCGATTTCTCTTGAAAGCACCATTGAAGAACTCCGTAGCAAGATCCTGGAAGCAGAAGAGAAATTTGATCAGTCTCTGTCAGAAAATGAACTATTAGCTGGGACAAACCTGCAACTTAAATACAAAGTTAACGAGCTTGAGGAATTGCTACACTCAGCTCATGCTGAGAAGGAGGCCACATCTCAAAAGTTGGCTTCTCACATTAATACAGTTGCTGAATTAACAGACCAGCACACTAGATCCTTTGAACTACACTCGGCAACTGAATCACGGGCCAAGGAAGTTGAGACGCAGTTACAAGAGGCTCTTGGGAGAATCACAGAGAAAGATTCGGAAGTTAAGGAGTTGAAGGAGAAGCTGAACGAGTTTGATATCCGAGTAAGAGTCCATGAAGAACAAGCTAATGAATCATCTGCGGTTGCTGAAAGTCTAAAGGCGGAACTAGAAGAGGCTCTTTTGAAATTCAAATCAATGGAAAGTAGCACTGGAGAGTTGCAAACCCGATGTGTTGAGTTTGAAAAGGAGTGTGAAGCGTTAGCTGAGAAAAGTTTTAAGCAGACGCAAGAACTCGCCGAATATGAGGGCAAAATGAGCGACCTGCATAACAAAGTGTCTGCGACTGTGGTAGAGAAAAATGAAGCAGTAGAAGAACTTAACTCTTTGAAGACGAAAATTGAAGATTTGACCCAAGAATTGGCAACTCATGCAGAAAAGCTACACTCAGCTCATGCTGAGAAGGAAGCCACATCTCAAAAGTTGGCTTCTCACATTAATATGGTCGCTGAATTAACAGACCAGCACTCTAGATCCTTTGAACTACACTCAGCAACTGAATCACGTGCCAAGGAATTTGAGACGCAGTTACAAGAGGCTCTTCAGAGAATCATAGAGAAAGATTCGGAAATTACGGAGTTGAAGGAGAAGCTGAACGAGTTTGATATCCGAGTAAGAATCCATGAAGAACAAGCTGGTGAATCATCTGCTGTTGCTGAAAGTCTAAAGGTACAACTTGACGAGGCTCTATTGAAATTCAAATCAATGGAAAGCAGCACTGCCGAATTACAAACCCGATGTGCTGAATTCGAGAAGGAGTGTGAAGGGTTAGCTGAGAAAAATTTTAAGCAGACGCAAGACCTTGCTGAATATGAGAGCAAAATGAATGACGTGCATACCAAATTCTCCGCGACTGTGGTAGAGAAACATGAAGCAGTAGAAGAACTTAACTCTTCAAAGAAGAAAATTGAAGATTTGACCCAAGAATTGGCAACTCAAGCAGAAGAGCTACAATCTCAGGTTTGATGCACCTCGAAATCACTTCTCGTCTTTTGAGTGATAACTAGTAATGTCTGCTTCTCTTGGGTTTTTCTTGATATATAATGGAAGTATTATTTATTTATGTTGCAGATAGCTTCAGTTATGAAAGAAAACAATATGATCCATGAAACATATGAAAATACAAGAAAGGAACTTGGAGCAGTCATAGCCCAAATGGAAGGACAGCTGAATGAACAGAAGGCAACAGAGCACACTCTAAAGCTTGAGGTGGAAAATCTCAAGATTGAGCTCTCTGAGATGACTGTGTTGCTTGCTCGTGTGGTGGAACTCGAGCAGCAATTGACATCGGCTGAGAATCGTCTAAAAGAAGAGGTAGCAATGGTCTATTCAAACTAGTAAAAGCATCATAAATTTGCGTATAGCTGATGAATTACGATAAAGACAAACTTAATTGGGCGTAGGTTGGAAACGTTCATATGGTGGCAGCTGAAAAAGAGGCAGAACTTACAACCAAATTGGAGGAGCATGTGCACAAGCTCCAGGATAGAGATATTTTGCATGAGAAAGTAATGCAGCTTCAAGAAGAACTACATGTTGCTCATTCCACCATTGCAGAACAGGTAACTGGTGCAAATTATATACAATCTTCTGAGCATATTAGTAATTTCTAATTTGTGGTAGTTGCTAAAATGCTAACTCACAATGCTTAACAGTTTTGAGTATATTACCAGACCAGCCTCTTCATAATTACAAACAGTAAATATTAGTTAATGTTCTTATTTAGAATTAAAACTAATTAGAGAAGCTTAATATCTAACCGCTAAATGTTACTGAAAGTAGGATTATTAAGCAATCAGTTTGTCATGATGTCCTCCGAGAAAATTGAGCAATTTTGGACTATTGAGTAATTGATCTGAAATTTTAATTGAGCAGAAAGAATCACACACAAAATTAGACTTTGAAAGAGAATCTTCTGTGAAAAGCACACTTGAAGTTCTTGAAGACAAGCATCAACAAGTTGGACTTCTGGAGAAACAAATTGAAGAACTGGAGCAGAAACTACAACTTGCTGATACAAAATCTCTACAAAAGGTCAGTTTTGTATTTATAGCTGTTCATGTAACTTAGTAATTCATTGACACAGATTGTAAGCAACCACCAGCAGGTTTTAACATAAAATTGCTTTGGCAGTAACTTCATTAAACATAGTCTATCCCTTGCATCTCTCTATTTCACTTCTTAGGTAACCTTTTATTTCCCAGAATTTTAATAGTCCAGTTATGTGCTTAATCTAGCAGGATGAAGCGATAAAGAAACATGAAGGAGTCTATGAGGAATTAGAAAATCTGAAGAAGAAATCGATCCAGATTTCTGAACTAGAGAAGAAAATCGAAGAACTTGAGAGCAAACTGAAGTTGGCAGAGACAATCTCCAAAGATAAGGTAAACCACTACTATGTTTATTTGCAAAGACTATATAACTAATGGATCTTAATCTGAGATGACAGTATCATTTTGAAACTTGTATCACATTTATACTGAAATGACTATCGCTACAGAATAAGGAAGGAAGCTCAATTGAGTCAAATGACGGGATAGAGGTGAAATCAAGAGACCTATTCGATTCATCATCAATGGTCTCCTCGTCTCTATCAAAAAGAAAGAGCAAGAAGAAATCAGAAGCAACATTATCTGCTACTGCTGCTCAAACCGAGTCTGCTTCAACACAGTCTAAACATGAAATCTCTCCAGCTCTGACTCTTCAGTTCATCTTCGGTGTTGCTATTCTCTCTGTTTTCCTTGGCATTTTTCTTGGAAAACGTTACTAATAAGCTTGGTGTTTAGTATTCTCTTGGCCCTATAATTTTTGGTTTCTGTTGTTGATTTTTGCACAGCAATGAAAAGCTTGTTGTTAGTGTGGGAGTGATGAGTTTAAGGTCCTGAAGTTGGTATGGGAATTTGTTTTTAGTCATTCCCTATACCTGTATACAATTGTTGTCTGAGGTTCAAGTTTGTATCTAAAAAATTCTGTATTGCAGTAAAGACTTTGAAATTGCTATGTTCATGTGGCTCTACTATGTTTCTTGACTTATTTTTCCCACTTAATTTGCTGAAGATTGCTAATACGTCGAAGTCGCCATAGTCTGAATGCCAGAAACTCGTGTTATTATATAGGGGAAATGTGTTCTATTTATTAGGGAGGGGAATAGGGAGAAGAAGGAGACAAAAAATAGGGAGAAGAAGGAGAGACAAATTTTATTTATTGGTGTATAAAATACAAAAGTTAGGACTCTATTTATAGAGTTTACATACTTCGTTCCCAAGTAATAAGGTTCCTTTAAAGTGAGCATCTATATAATAAACTTCCGTTTATAACACTCCCCCTAGATGACCACTGTATCTAAGCTAATTACATACGTATCAAGAAAACTCAAAAGAGAAAAACCTGAAATTGCATAAGCATGGAAAAACCAGAAAGAGTGTTGGACACGTAAATGTTGCCTCGTTAAAACCTTGACAAGGAAAACTCATTGGGACAATACCTTGACGAAGGAAAAATAGTACGACGCGATATAGTCCAGTAAATGCACCTTAATTTGATGATGGCTCTCCCCTGATAAATACTTCAGTCAAATCTTGGCGTGCAAATCTTTGAGTCGAGATTTTCCAATTTTGAAGAACGAATTTATTGAATGCAAAAGATGATTGTGCTTTCATGAATACGTCGGATAGTTGATGAAGTCTTCCTTTGTGTTACACAAGCGGTAATGTCTTCGATTAATACTTTGGCGGAGTCTACATTCTTCTTCAACACATTGAGAACTTGTGTCATGGATTGCTAGCTTCCTGAGATGATTTGCAAAAGTTGTTGATGTAGTTTCTTCAACATAGAGCCAAGATGTAGATAAATTACCATAAGTTAACAAAACTGAATTTGTGGTCATACCTTATATGGATTAGAATGACGTCCAAATTTCCAAGGGATTGTTATGTTGATTTGGTCTAACAAAATGTTAATGGTGGGAATCCACTAAACAAACAAAATTGATACAACTCCCCCTTGGATGACCACCATGTTGAATTAAATTGCCTCACTAAAACCTTGCCAGTAAAACCCAAAGGGAAAATATATGGACGAAGAAAAAAGAGCACAAATATCAACATTAAAAGAAATTGAAACGTCAGAGATGTTGCCTCATTAAAACCTTGTCAGGAAAACCACATGGGAAAAAACCTGAAAACGAAGGGAAAAGAGTACAACTTTTGACGTTCATGGATGCTAACTCAACAAGATGAGTATTATAGAAAATAAGCACCAAAATCATAACTATAGTCTACATCATAGACAAGGTTTAAGCAAGCATAATATTCAAACTGCAGATTTTAAGAAATAAATGAAAAATAGAATTTATTCTGCTAAAGCGTGGATTTTTGAGTTTTTAAGGACTCCTCAAGAGACCTACAAAGTTGATATCATCAACTAATTAATCCGGATTTTTTTGTTTTGTACCAAATTTCTAAAACCACATAAAGGATTGTTAAAACCTAAGACAATCGAGTCAGGTTGCTGTCTGAATATAATTTGAATCCTACAAGGATTACAAATTTGGATATGTTCCCAAGCACATTTTTTTTGTGTAAATGCAATATGAGTCCTTCAAGGACTACCACGCCAAAAGCATTATACATAGAGAACAAAAATTTATTGAATGAATCGTAGGGTTTGATCAAAAATAAAAACCCTTAAATCGTCCTAAAAAGGAACATTTTTCTCGTATAATGTATTATGAGTGCACCATCCTTTAAGTAATAGGTTTGACAATTTTAAGGTGTTAAATCTTGGATCCAAAATTGCGTTAATTAAGAAATTAATCCAATCTATTATGGATTGTATGCCAACCAATCACATATGTCGATATTCCTCTGCAAAGGGGTTCACAACCACCATCATTTATTTCAGTAGCTACCATAAATGAATATTCGACAATCAAATTAGCTTATCATGATCTCACAAAATTTCCAGTGTATGCATACCTTGAAAAATTCAAAATTTACTGGTACCAGTGCCCCGGGGCGTGATAATCTCCTACTATTCAAATAAAGAGATATGAATTTTTAGAATGTGAATCGTATTATGATAAACTCTGTAACCTATATAAAAATATGCTACATGCTTGCTAGATGTGATTGAGTTTCCTTTTCAAACGGCATAAGCTTAAAAAAAAAAGCTAGATGAAATATTCTTACGCCTAATAAATGACAGCCTTTTTCGATTTGATCAAGAGAGAAACTGATATAACTTTGAAGTTAATTAATACCAGCATTTGGTAGTGTATATTCTCCCCCTGATTACGGCAGAAATATTTTCATTTCATACACGAAAAAAAGTTTCTTAGAATATTACCCGATTAATTCGAGGATATATACTCATAATAATTTCTGGATTTTAAACAACTCCAGATTGGACAGTAGATTCTGATTTAAAGAGCCATAAAAGAAATTTTCCTAAAATTGTATTGAACATCAACCATGGATTTTATTGGTTACAACCAAAAACATATAAAATATGTAAATAAATCTCCAAATAATTTCATGAACTCTAAGGCCAACAAGATAATGATTTAGAATGACATTATATATGACCACTTTCTTTTTCAAAAGAGCATAAATTCAAGATCAATTTAGTCGCTACAAGGACTACTAATATAGGCTAACAAGCCGGGTGCACCCATTGATCTTTTATGTCCAATCGTATTCCAACATCAAGTTGAACGGTCTCAATTTTGGAGATTATTATGGCGAGGAAAGATAAAAATTGTTCAATATCCCTCGAAAATGCAGCAATTCCATGTTTTGTTAGCGTTTGCAATTGAAAATACAATAACGATAATTTATCCCTTTAGGATCGATGGGGAAAACCAAATCTAGTCGGCTTATGTGTTTCTTCTTAAGAAAGATAAAGAAATCATTTTCGTTATTGAATTAAGAAAATCCATGGTTTCCGGTAAGATATAGAAACCAACGGTATTGGTAGAAAGAACCAAACTATATTGGTATCTCATATAAGCAATAGAGAAAACCAACACCGGTTCGCTTGTACGATTCATGAAAATCGTATCGTCGAAGAGAGAAAAAAAATGTTTTCCTATTAGTCATCGCATATGGATAATCCACTTTGTGGTTAAACAGATGGTTTCTTGTAAAGGAATAGAAACCAGATAGAAATAAAATCACATGATCTTCATCCAACAGATGAAGATACCAAAATTAATTGGCCGTACGTTTTTCAACCATGCATGTGATTAATTACCGTAAAGATAATTAAATTACGATGATACCAGATTTTGGTGATTACAGTTTCATTATCAAAAATAGAAACTGTAGGATTTTAATTGAAGCCGAAAAAATAACTTCGAGAATACCATAATCATACTCTCGTTGTTGGGTTGCAAAGATATATAAAATCCATGAAGATCCATGGTAGAATAATATACCAATTACAAGTAATTTTCGTGACAAAATAAAAGGTAAAATAAAAAGAATTCTAATCACATAATTGGTGAAACAGTATAAGATACTGAACAAATAAATAAAAAGTTTTATAAGGTTTTACTGTAGTTATGCCGTGTATGTGCATTAGCACCCTGGGTCCTCATCGGCAGTGGTGCCTTATGCATACAGTGCAAGCAAGGTATACAATGACTTCAAGGTTCAATCCACCTATATACATGTGTATACAGCCGGAAAGTGATTGTTAATACGGCTACACTTTTTGTGAGATAGTATTGTACCGTGCTTACCTAAAACAAAGCCGATGGAAACTTAGTTAGCCGATGGAAACTTAGTTACAATCGGATTAATAAATCATTGAAGAAAAAAAATCAATTTAAAAGGATTAGATAGAGATCGTTATAATGTTCTTTTGCTCATATTGGTGGAGCAACATGCATGATAACGTCTTGTAAATAGAGAAGGAGATAAAAAAATTAGGAAGAAGAAGGAGAGACAAATTCTATTTATTAGTGTATAAAATACAAAGATTGGACTCTATTTATAGAGTTTACATACTTCGTTCCCAAGTAATATGGTTCCTTTAAAGTGAACATCTATATAATAAACTGTCGTTTATAACACTTGACTTATTTTTCCCACTTAATTTGTTGAAGATTGCTAATACGTCGAAGTCGCCATAGTCTGAATGCCAGAAACTCGTGTTATTATATAGGGGAAATGTGTTCTATTTATTAGGGAGGAGAATAGGGAGAAGAATGAGACAAAAAATAGGGAGAAGAAGGAGAGACAAATTCTATTTATTGGTGTATAAAATACAAAGGTTAGGACTCTATTTATAGAGTTTACATACTTCGTTCCCAAGTAATAAGGTTCCTTTAAAGTGATCATCTATATAATAAACTGCCGTTTATAACACTCCCCCTAGATGACCACTGTATCTAAGCTAATTACATACGTACCAAGAAAACTCAAAAGAGAAAAACCTGAAATTGCATAAGCATGGAAAAACCAGAAAGAGTGTTGGACACGTAAATGTTGCCTCGTTAAACCTTGACAAGGAAAACCCATTGGGACAATACCTTGACGAAGGAAAAATAGTACAACGCGATATAGTCCAGTAAATGCACCTTAATTTGATGATGGCTCTCCCCCTGATAAATACTTCAGTCAAATCTTGGCGTGCAAATCTTTGTGTCGAGACTTTCCAATTTTGAAGAACGAATTTATTGAATGCAAAAGATGATTGTGCTTTCATGAATACGTCGGATAGTTGATGAAGTCTTCCTTTGTGTTACACAAGCGGTAATGTCTTCGATTAATACTTTGGCGGAGTCTACATTCTTCTTCAACACATTGAGAACTTGTGTCATGGATTGCTAGCTTCCTGAGATGATTTGCAAAAGTTGTTGATGTAGTTTCTTCAACATAGAGCCAAGAAGTAGATAAATTACCATAAGTTAACAAAACTGAATTTGTGGTCATACCTTATATGGATTAGAATGGCGTCCAAATTTCCAAGGGATTGTTATGTTGATTTGGTCTAACAAAATGTTAATGGTGGGAATCCACTAAACAAACAAAATTGATACAACTCCCCCTTGGATGACCACCATGTTGAATTAAATTGCCTCACTAAAACCTTGCCAGTAAAACCCAAAGGGAAAATATATGGACGAAGGAAAAAGAGCACAAATATCAACATTAAAAGAAATTGAAACGTCAGAGATGTTGCCTCATTAAAACCTTGTCAGGAAAACCACATGGGAAAAAACCTGAAAACAAAGGGAAAAGAGTACAACTTTTGACGTTCATGGATGCTAACTCAACAAGATGAGTATTATAGAAAATAAGCACCAAAATCATAACTATAGTCTACATCATAGACAAGGTTTAAGCAAGCATAATATTCAAACTGCAGATTTTAAGAAATAAATGAAAAATAGAATTTATTCTGCTAAAGCGTGGATTTTTGAGTTTTTAAGGACTCCTCAAGAGACCTATAAAGTTGATATCATCAACTAATTAATCCGGATTTTTTTGTTTTGTACCAAATTTCTAAAAACACATAAAGGATTGTTAAAACCTAAGACAATCGAGTCAGGTGGTTGTCTGAATATAATTTGAATCCTACAAGGATTACAAATTTGGATATGTTCCCAAGCACATTTTTTTTTGTGTAAATGCAATATGAGTCCTTCAAGGACTACCACGCCAAAAGCATTATACATAGAGAACAAAAATTTATTGAATCAATCGTAGGGTTTGAGCAAAAATAAAAACCCTTAAATCGTCCTAAAAAGGAACATTTTTCTCGTATAATGTATTATGAGTGCACCATCCTTTAAGTAATAGGTTTGACAATTTTAAGGTGTTAAATCTTGGATCCAAAATTGCGTTAATTGAGAAATTAATCTAATCTATTATGGATTGTATGCCAGCCAATCACATATGTCGATATTCCTCTGCAAAGAGGTTCACAACCACCATCATTTATTTCAGTAGCTACCATAAATGAATATTCGACAATCAAATTAGCTTATCATGATCTCACAAAATTTCCAGTGTATGCATACTTTGAAAAATTCAAAATTTACTGGTACCAGTGCCCCGGGGCGTGATAATCTCCTACTATTCAAATAAAGAGATATGAATTTTTAGAATGTGAATCGTATTATGATAAACTCTGTAACCTATATAAAAATATGCTACATGCTTGCTACATGTGATTGAGTTTCCTTTTCAAACGGCATAAGCTTAAAAAAAAAGCTAGATGAAATATTCTTACGCCTAGTAAATGACAGCCTTTTTCGATTTGATCAAGAGAGAAACTGATATAACTTTGAAGTTAATTAATACCAGCATTTGGTAGTGTATATTCTCCCCCTGATTACGGCAGAAATATTTTCATTTCATACACGAAAAAAAGTTTCTTAGAATATTACCCGATTAATTCGAGGATATATACTCATAATAATTTCTGGATTTTAAACAACTCCAGATTGGACAGTAGATTCTGATTTAAAGAGCCATAAAAGAAATTTTCCTAAAATTGTATTGAACATCAACCATGGATTTTATTGGTTACAACCAAAAACATATAAAATATGTAAATAAATCTCCAAATAATTTCATGAACTCTAAGGCCAACAAGATAATGATTTAGAATGACATTATATATGACCACTTTCTTTTTCAAAAGAGCATAAATTCAAGATCAATTTAGTCGCTACAAGGACTACTAATATAGGCTAACAAGCCGGGTGCACCCATTGATCTTTTATGTCCAATCGTATTCCAACATCAAGTTGAACGGTCTCAATTTTGGAGATTATTACGGCGAAGAAAGATAAAAATTGTTCAATATCCCTCGAGAATGCAGCAATTCCATGTTTCGTTAGCGTTTGCAATGAAAATACAATATCGATAATTTATCCCTTTAGGATCGATGGGGAAAACCAAATCTAGTCGGCTTATGTGTTTCTTCTTAAGAAAGATAAAGAAATCATTTTCGTTATTGAATTAAGAAATCCATGGTTTCCGGTAAGATATAAAAACCAACGGTATTGGTAGAAAGAACCAAACTATATTGTTATCTCATATAAGCAATAGAGAAAACCAACACCGGTTCGCTTGTACGATTCATGAAAATCGTATCGACGAAGAGAGAAAAAAAATGTTTTCCTATTAGTCATCGCATAGGGATAATCCACTTTGTGGTTAAACAGATGGTTTCTTGTAAAGGAATAGAAACCAGATAGAAATAAAATCACATGATCTTCATCCAACAAATGAAGATACCAAAATTAATTGCCGTAGGTTTTTCAACCATGCATGTGATTAATTACCGTAAAGATAATTAAATTACGATGATACCAGATTTTGGTGATTACAGTTTCATTATCAAAAATAGAAACTGTAGGATTTTAGCAGCCGAAAAAATAACTTCGAGAATACCATAATCATACTCTCGTTGTTGGGTTGCAAAGATATATAAAATCCATGAAGATCCATGGTAGAAGAATACACCAATTACAAGTAATTTTCGTGACAAAATAAAAGGTAAAATAAAAAGAATTCTAATCACATAATTGGTGAAACAGTATAAGATACTGAACAAATAAATAAAAAGTTTTATAAGGTTTTACTGTAGTTATGCCGTGTATGTGCATTAGCACCCTGGGTCCTCATCGGCAGTGGTGCCTTATGCATACAGTGCAAGCAAGGTATACAATGACTTCAAGGTTCAATCCACCTATATACATGTGTATACAGCCGGAAAGTGATTGTTAATACGGCTACACTTTTTGTGAGATAGTATTGTACCGTGCTTACCTAAAACAAAGCCGATGGAAACTTAGTTAGCCGATGGAAACTTAGTTACAATCGAATTAATAAATCATTGAAGAAAAAAAAATCAATTTAAAAGGATTAGATAGAGATCGTTATAATGTTCTTTTGCTCATATTGGTGGAGCAACGTGCATGATAACGTCTTGTAAATAGAGAAGGAGATAAAAAAATAGGAAGAAGGAGGAGAGACAAATTCTATTTATTAGTGTATAAAATACAAAGATTGGACTCTATTTATAGAGTTTACATACTTCGTTCCCAAGTAATATGGTTCCTTTAAAGTGAACATCTATATAATAAACTGTCGTTTATAACACTTGACTTATTTTTCCCACTTCATTTGCTGAAGATTGCTAATACGTGGAAGTCGCCATAGTCTGAATGCCAGAAACTCGTGTTATTATATAGGGGAAATGTGTTCTTATTTGCCGTGACCAACCTGCATCATCTTCTCTTACTCGTTTTAAGTGCCACCACTAGTACTACTTTGTCTGGTCAATTTTATGTCAATTCGGTTTTTTAGTTTTAATTCCCGTCTACCTGAACTCCTAAATCTGCTTTTATCGATCATCTTTCGGGAGAAAAAATAAAAACAAGTTAATAACATCACCTTGTTACGATTTTTCAAGAGTGATTTGGAGGGGAATATGTTTCCAACACCAACGGGAAACAAGTCGAGAATAATAGCCAAGATTGCATAAAGAAAACAAAAGAAAAGTTAAAAACTGAAGAGAGGGAGTCGGACTACATGGGCAGCAGGAGAGATGTAAAAACATATCCTCCTAACAGATCTCATACCCCCTAAACCACCACCCAAAAGAGAAAAAAATAAAATAAAAAAATAAAAAAAAAAATCCTAAAAGTCTATGAGAGCTTCTACGCCTACAGAAGAATTTACAGCTCCATCATGCCAGGGGACTGATACCTAACAATCAAGATAAAAAAAGGCTGGGCACACCAGTTTATCAAAGACTCGAACCTGCAACAGAAGGTTTCTAGCAACAAAATGAAACCCTGAAATAGGTGACAGAAATCCCTTCCAGGTGATAGAGCATTGGCATTGTTAGCAGCTGTGTTGTCAGATAAGGATCCTGTAAAAGATTATTCCCCAACGTTCTCCACAAAGCTTGTTTAGGAGGGACTGCAAGAAAATCTTTTCCAACATGTTCCACAAAAAAACTGACCACTAAGGAGGTTTTCTTCTGCTAGAGCCGCTCTTTATCTTACTTGCACGGGTGTCTGGAAACTTAAGCTGCTTTGATCACAAAAAACTGGAAATTGCGTAACCACTTGCTCAAAAATTCAGCACGTAAAGATGTCTATGGATTCTGTGAGGTGCCTGCTTTTTCACTAGCATAGAATACTTTCTATGCAGATGGATTACTAGTTCCTTTCTTAACCCTTTTAAGAACCTTCTTAACCCTCCTCAATGGTCTTTGTTCGGATTCAGACTGCATGGTCACAGATGATACTTTTGGCTCACATTCGCGTTCACATCCATAATCCTCATCAACCATCTTGGCAGTAGTTTCATCCTTGACAAGTGATGAGGGAATGCTGTGGTGCAATCTCTGGCTATCAGTTTTTCCACTGTGGAATTCAGGCTTACTTGACTTAAATTCTACAGAAATTTCTCTGCCATCACATGTTAGAGAACCATCAGTTCTAGCATCAGCTTTTTCAGAATTCACTTTGTCAGCCTCAATACAAAAGGGAGGTTCTTCAGCCAACTGTTGCAATGAGTCCCTTGCGTCAGGTTCTTGGGAGGGTTCCTCCTTATGCAGAGTCTCACCAGTACTTTTGATATATATTTCAACTTTTTTCCCTTTGGGCTCGCTTTCAAAAGAACCACCACTAAACTCTTCAGCTGCAACATTTAAGCCTCTTTTAGTTGTTTGTTGCAGAGATGCATCACAGACCATGGCATCTTGAGATAACCCTTGGCTGTTCTTCAATAAGAGGTTTTCAGCAATGAGTCCTTCGCACAGCGCTTTCCCTTTGTGACTCTCACCTGTGTTTCGTTCAATAGCCAGATCAACTTCATGTCCTTTACCTTGAGGTTCAAAAGAACCATCAGTAAGCTTTGGATGTGCTTTACTTGAAACTTCCATAGCTGTTTGCTTGAAGCCTTCTGTACTAACCACGCCATCCTGAAATGACCATTGCGCTTTTGGCTTGTGGTCACTTGCAACATGTACTTGTGATTTTCCCTCTTTAAGATCCTCAACAGCATTGGTGGCAAGAGACCAATTTAACATGTTACTTTTGCTTTCACTTTCAGAAGGACCGTGCTCCTGCACTGTTGTTATCACGTTTTCTTCAACCATTTTTTTAAGACCCACAGCAGCACTGAATGCAACATCTTTTGCTACCCCTTCCATATTCGAACAGCAGTCTCTAGAACCAACCTCTTTAAGATCCTCAACAGCATTGGTGGCAAGAGAGCAATTTAACATGTTACTTTTGCTTTCACTTTCAGAAGGACAGTGCTCCTGCACTGCTGTTATCACGTTTTCTTCAACCATTTTTCGAAGACCCACAGCACTGAGCACAACATCTTTTGTTACCACTTCCATGTTCGAACAGCAGTCTCTAGAACTAAGTTTTGGGACAGAATCCTCTTCTTTGTAGCACCCGACACCACTGGACTCAAGAGAACAACCTTCACGGCTTCCTTTACTCTCAGTTTTAACAGAACCAACAACAGGACCTTGCAGTGCTTCATGGGAGCTGCCTTCGTCTGTTTCATTCTGCCCCTCAGCACGAACTAGGGCTACTTGGAATGGAGTTTGCACAGTCAACAAACACTCTTCGGCAACGGCTTCTTCACATTGCCCTTCCCCTTGCATACCAACATTGGCTGATATAGGTCTAGGACAGAAATCAACTGTTTTTCCTTCACTTCCTGTTTTGATCAAAGCATCGCCAACCTCTTGTTCTGTTAAGTTTGAGCATTCTCTGTAATCTCCATTATTACTTCGCACATCGTGATCTAATTTACTTTCCAACAAGCAGTCTGTAGAAACCACTTCTTGGGACAATCCTGTTCCAACATCCTTGCAAGTTGACCCTTTCAGTTCTCTGCCACTCTTGCCTACGCTCTTCCAACCAAAATCTTGAGCTAACTCATCTCTTCTGCATCCATTTCCTTCTCCCCCAGCAACAGAACCAAATGACGGTCTCACCAGTTTCCTTTTCTTGCCAGGGACAACTTCTGAGTCAAAACCCTTAACACATCCTCTCAACCCACTTCCCTGTTGCCCCTTTCCAGTTTCACTGCGCCGTTTATAGTTGACTAGTGGAGCCTCTTCCCCATCTGTTTCCATAAGTTTTTCCTCTTCACTGGCCAGATTATTATCATCTTCAATCACTGCTTTCTTGAACTTTTTATTACTGTCATGACCATCATCACGAGCAATAGATCGTCCAGAGTTTTTTTTATTACTACTATGATCATTATCACGAGCAGGAAGGCGATTAGGGTTTTTCTTAATATTATCACGAACCTCAACACTAGCAGTAAATTGTCTGGACTTTCCCTTACTTGTATCACGTTCTTCATCATGGGAAGAAGATCGCCTTAAGATTCTCTTACTAGTATCACGATCATCATCACAAACAGCAAATCGTCCTAGGTTTCTCTTACTATCAGCAAGATCATCATTATCGTGATCTACAGACCCTCTTAAGTTTTTCTTACTACAACCAAGATCATCATTACGAGCTGTATGCCATTTTGTGTTTCTGTTATCAGCATCCAGAGCAATATGCCGTTTAACATTTCTGTTAGTGTCGTCACGAGCAACAGATTGTCCAGAGTTTCTCATCTCCTTCCTAGTTCTGTTCTGATAGTGCAATTCGTCCATGAGTTGCTCCACTGTCATGTCACTTTCAATGTTACCTTTACTATGTTGATTCTTGGTAATGCTGCCTTTAACCTTATTCAAACGAGAAAACACACTTCTTCTTGATTTGTGAGTATCAGAACGAAGGCTTACGTGAGTCCAGTAGTCTTTAATGTTTTCAGTTGAATAATCATACCCAAGACTTTCACCTGGATCCAATTTTTGAGATTCTCGAGAATAATAGTCCAACTGAGGGATGGGATTGTCATTGATTTCCAGGGGAAGAGCAGTTGACGTGTCCATCTTCCAATACCGTAATCCTCCACCAACACAACCATGGTGATGCACAGGAGAGGCACCAGTACCTGAAGCCAGGCCGAAGGATGAAGAAAATGTATTTTCCCTTTCAAAGATTTCATTTCTTAAACCAGGCATTCTTGATACAGAGTTATCGGGTATCAAGTGATCAGGGTACATCTCAAAATTACTGGAAGCTGAGTCCTGGTTGCCATGATAACCATACTCTGGAATTCGAACATCAGATTTGAGTGGTATGTAATCTTGAGGGTTATCAATAATGGCATTTGGATTATGAAATCTTACGGTGGGTACAATCGAGCTTTCTGGTTCTAAGTGGCTTGTTGGAATCAGGTGGCTTCCATAACCTGCATAGGAACTATCTGGTACGACCGAGCTAACTGGTTCTAAGTGGGTTGCTGGAATCTGCTGGCTTCTACAATCTGGATAGAAATTATCTGATGAAGTCTTGGAATGAGAAGTATGTTCATGTGCAGGAGTGGTGGGGTTATCTACACTGAGTGATGATGAATTTCCATAATGATATCGTGGATCTTCAGAAATGTAAGCACCGTTGTAGGAAGCATTCATAAGCTGGTTATCACAATCATCTCTTCTTGGAAAGTGTTTTTCAGAACTTCCCAAGCGATGATATCGTGGATCTTCAGAAATGTAAGCACCGTTGTAGGAAGCATTCATAAGCTGGTTATCACGATCATCTCTTCTTGGAAAGTGTTTTTCAGAACTTCCCAAGCGATGACTGATCCGGTTAGGCCTAGGCGACATACGGTACCCTGTCGAGTTCATTCTGACTGAGGCGTTGTCCCTACCCTGTTCAGTCCTAGCTCTATCAGTTGTAACAACCCTCCTGCCATTCCCAGATACACTAACTGTTCCCAAACCAGATTTCCCACATTTCCTCATTGCTTCGGTGCTAGTTGTTAGACTCTTGGATGGCAGTGAGCTATCCTTGATTCTTGTGCTAAACAAAAGCAGCAGCTTGTGAACCTGTATTCAGATGAACAGGTTTTAGATGCTAATGAAGCAATCCGATAAGATTGTGCAGCAGAATTTCCATGACTAACAATATAAAATAGGCAAACCTGATCCTCAGAGAGACCAAAACCAAACTTTTCCTTTGTATAGTAATTATCTTTAACAGCATCACGGAACTCACTTTCTGAAACCGGATGGCATTTCCATTGGCTCCTGAAGGAAACCTGAATATGTAAAGGCAAACTAATAAAATTACATAGTTTTTACATTTCTGAACATGTGAATAGCAAATACTCGGAGAGGATATTGGTAAGAGGATCTTAGGTATCTGACTCAAGTAGTCCAAATTATTCCGATGACGCGTACTTAAAAGACGGACCTGAGCAGGAAATTGCTTCCCTGAAGACTTGAATGCATTTGGTTTAATATTCATGGCACCGTCTGAGTTAGCCCGAAACACACCATAAAGTTTTCTCTCCTCGTACTCAAAAAGAAACAAAACCGTTCCGTATTTAATTTTATTCACAAAGTGTGCTTGAGAAGATGGAAGGCCAAATAGACATCGTTCAAAACATTCTTGTTTTGTCCTACGGTTGCACATGAATATTGCACCAAAAACTGGAGGACCACCTCTGGAATGACTTTTCTCCTGATCCCCTTTGACGTCCATGAATTTCCTTAGGTAAGGGCTACCAAGTTCAGCAGCGATAGTGATGGCTAAGACACATCAAGGGATTCTAAGTACACGGTACACTATTAAAACATGAGAGATGTGAAAGGTACAGACAGAAACTCTTGCAGATCTTAGTATCATCTCGGAGCAATCGAAACAAAAGTAATAACTATACAAAAATCAAAATAAACACACCACGGATATTTATCAGGATTCTCATCGCTGAAAGAGAGTCATAACTACAACACTCCTTGTGCTTGTAAAAGAAAAAGATCCTTTCCAAAATACCATAAACTCATCTGTGTCTAGTTAAGCAAATGATATTAGACTAAATGTGGACTAGTTGCAAAATGAAGTATCTAACATACAAGACAGCCAAAGGATAGACACACACATGCACACATTTATACATGCAATGCAACATAAATCGTCATATATACAATCTAAACTAAGCATACAGATCAGCATTCGGTAGCAAAAAAACAGTGAAGATAGAATAAAAAATTTCACAACACAGAGATTCCATCAGGGTACTATTTTTATTCACATAAGATTAAACCAAACAATGATTTAGGTCAAATTAGAACAACAAAATAAAAAATAAAAACTAAACAAACTCGGAATATGAACCATCCATCCATCCACTAAAAGATACGAGATTGAGGATTAATTAAACCTAGCCACCGAATACTAACTATAATAAAAAGATTCAAATAACAGATATCCGAAATCAATTACAGATGATAATCATAGAGATGTAACAGAAGGATGAGGGAGAAAAACAAATGAACATACCAGAAGGAAAACAAAATATATGAAACCCTAGATATTGAAAAACGAACGGAATCAATCAAAAAAGGAAACGAGAAGGAGAAATATAAGAGGAGGAAACTACCCAAAAACAAGTAGTTAGTGAAGCGAGGAGTTAACCGCCTCTGTGCGTGATAGCGATTGCACGATGACGATGAAGAAAGTAGTTATTTAGAAGAAAAAGAGAGAGACAGAAGAGAGAAGATCTATTAGAATACGAAACTAATGCATCAGCCAAAGATCTCATTCTTTAATGCATTTATTCAACACAGGTTGACTCCAGTCAGTTTTGTTCCCTTTCCAATGCAATCGTGTTGGGCTGGGGTCAGACGAGCCAGGCTGAAGGCCCAAACACTAACGGCATGTTTGTTTTTGAACCGTGAAAACTACTGCTAGACCCATTTTCTGATTGTTTCTCATTCGCAAACCCACGGGCGGAGAAGTTGACGCCGCACCCATTCTCAGCCTAAGAATTTTGCGTAGGCCCGGAATTTTTGAAATTATGTTTTGTTTTTTCAGTTCCTTTAATACCCTCTCGTATACACCCTTTCTTATATTCAGCTTGATTCCAGTTGAAACCTAGTTTCAAGTAGTTTGCGTTCCTGGAGATTTATGTGAACCACCGATGGGGAGGAATCGATGAAGATCATCATAAACAGTTACATAAGAAGATTAATTATCAGAAATGATCGCGTAGATAAGTTTTTCAATCGTTAACAACTTTTTATTTTTCTGATAAATGATTTTGCGATTTCGAAAAAATTCAAAACTCTGATTACGACTCAATTTCTTAATCAGAATAAAAATCATTCATCTTCTAATCTTGATCTCTCTTTTGCGAAAAAAATCCAAAAAATTTAACATTTTTTCTAGGGTTCTTGAGTGAAATTTGATTTATCTCCCAATTTATTATCTTTACCGAAAATCTATCTTAATATTTGAATTCAGGACATCTTAGTCTCTGTTACCCATAGAATTAATTTTAATTTGGTTAACTTTTAAATTTCGAGGTTATCTGGAATTTTGGTTTTCTGGAATTTTTAAAGATTTAATTCAACTAGACAGTCATACTCAATCTTGGACGCTATCAAAAACCAATATCCAAGTGTCAATCAATTTAATCAACAACCAAAGGTCGGATTCACAATTGATTGAACTTACGCATAACCTGTGATATTTCAATTATATAAACAAATATAATGCGGAAAAGAAATAAAACATGCACCAGAAATTTTGTTAACGAGGAAACCGCAAATACAGAAAAACCGCGGGACCTAGTCCAGATTTGAACACCACACTGTATTAAGCCGCTACAGACACTACCCTACTCCAAGTTAACTTCGGACTGGAATGTAGTTGAGCCCTAACCAATCTCACAGTGATCAAGGTACAGTCGCGTTCCTTACGCCTCTAGAACCATACCAGATTTTGCGCACTTGATTCCCTTAGCTGATCTCACCCACAACTAAGAGTTGCTACGACCCAAAGTCGAAGACTTGATAAACCAATCTGTCTCACACATAAAAGTTTATTGAATCGATAAATCTGTCTCCCACGGATATACCTATGCGTTTTGTTCCATCTTTTGATAAATCAAAGTGAACATGAACCAATTGATACACCGGACTTATATTCCCGAAGAACAGCCTAGTAATATCAATCACCTCACAATAATTTTAATCTTATGGTAGTAAAAAAGATATTGTGAAATCACAAACGATGAGACGAATATGTTTGCGACTACTTTTTATCTTGCCTATCGAAGATTAAATCTCGAGCAAATCCTAGAGAAGATAGTACTCAATCACGATAGAAAACAGCAAGATCAGAATACGCAACTATAGAGAAAATAGTTGGGTCTGGCTTCACACTCCCAATGAAGTCTAAAAACCTAAGGTTAAAGGAGAACACGCAACTAATATCACACAGGAGGTGTGGGGATTAGGTTTCCCAGTTGCTAGAGTTCTCCCTTATATAGTCTTCAAATCAGGGTTTGCAATCAATGTTACCTTGGTAACAAAACGTTCAATATTCACCTTTAGATGAAAACCTGATTAGACTCAAGCTAGTATCTTTCAACCGTTAGATCGAACTTAGCTTGTTACACACAAATGAAAAGTGACTTCATTTAGATATGAGTAACCATATCGTACACCTTGTTGGCTCAACAATAGTTAACCGAAGTTAGCCATATGAACAATTCCATATCAACCATATTTATCTTAACCATAACTAGTTCAAATGAGTCAAATGAAACTAGTTCTAGAGTTGTTCAATTGTTTATATTCTCATAGAAGTATACAAGACACAGTTGAAGAAAAATCGATTTTGATTCACTCGAATCAATTCATGAACATTATAGCCACTATTTGCAAAAGATTGCATTCCTTAATATATAAATGTATTAGTTCATGAACAAACCGATTTTAGAACATAACCTACTCAAGTATGCAAACGGGTACGTACCTAAGTAGTCGGGCTTAGTTTGGGTTCGCCAGTATGCGAACGGGTACGCATACCTTCCAAACTCAGTTGAATTTCCGGAACTTGAACCTCACGCTAGTACGCATACCGGTATGCATACTAAGTTCCCAGACTTTCATTAACCAACCAGTATGCATACTATGGTTCCCGGACTTGGAATAACTTGCAGCAGTTAGCATACAAGTACGCATACTGTGCTATATCCAATCATTGTTAAGTGTTTTAAACTCCCATATCAATCATTGAAACATTCTTAGAAGACGACAATAGATGTCTCACACAAACTATTAGCTTCAAAGCAATTTTCAAGTGATCGAATGATCAATACTAAACATTCCGAGTCTACATCAAATGACTGTCTCACAAAAATCATGAAAGATGTTACAAGGCGATTTTTACATGATCATCTTTTGATTTCGTCAAGAATATAAGATGACCTTGGTTAAAGCGAAAGCTTACCAACACATATTTCGAGAAATATGTAAGCGAGTTAAACTCAGCTCGAAATATCAAATGTGTATAATCGAAGTCTATATAGCTATACGACTTTTGTCTCAAATAGGGGATATGGTAGATTGACTTTTGAGTGATAGATAAGTTCAAGTCTCCACATACCTTTTGTTGATGAAGTTCCACAAGCTCCCCTTAGTAGATCTTCGTCTTCAATCGATGAACGTCGTGAAGTCTAATGCTCAACTACACTTTCTATCCTAATCCGAGACTTAGCTATAAGTAGACTAGAAATCAAGACTTATAGTTTTGAAAATTAAACTTGACAAACAAGCTTGAGATAGCAACGCTTGTGAGTTCGACCTTGCAGTGCTCTAACAATCTACCCCTTTGTCAATTTTAGTGACAAAACTATCAATACATATGGATTACAAAATAGATAGACTTTGTAGTTTCTCATCCAAATTTTTTATTTCCTTGGTTCTTCAACATTACTTGAAATCTTCGTCACTTCCAAGTACTCGAGTGATTATGAATGTGTTCAACTCAGCATCATAGTTGTTGAAGATCCGTAGCTATAACAATATATAAAAACAAGATGTTTTCGTATTGTTATACAGTGTGATAGTATTATTACACAGCATCAAAGTCCAATTGTATCACACCTTTGACAACAATACTATGGTGATATGTATCACTCCCCCTTAGTCAATACTTCATCTCATATGAAAACCACTCCCCCTTACATAATGATCTGTAAACCATATGTATTTATGGTGTGAACTACATATTAATTCTCCCCCTTTTCGTTAATATAAATTGGCAAAGGTGAAAACTAGTGAGATCATAATGAAATTCTCATAGAGATTCTTCATGACTAAAAGAAAACATATCAACTTTGTTTAGATGCAATCATATAGTTGAAACTAAGTGCATTCATCAAGGAGTTAATAGAGATACAAGAAAACTCCTATAATATTCCACAGCCGCACTCCCCACAAAGATTTGGAAATTAAGCACCAGTTCAAATAAGAACTCTCCCCCATAAAATGTCATTCCCAAAAGAACAACAAGAGCGACCTTACTTTTACAAGAAAAGAAGGATTTAAAAGTGAACTTTGATTCATAACAGAACTATTATCACAAAAGATATGAATGAAACAACACTACACTGACGTTCTAAGCCTTGATTGCCCAAAATATATGAATGAGTCCATGGACAAAAGGCTAGAGAACTAATGAACCAAAAAACCACCAATAGACTGTTATAAGTGTTGAAACGTAGCAGTATCTAAAGGTTTGGTGAAAATATCAACCAATTGTTGTTCGGAAGGCACAAATTCCATATTGATAATACTATTTTCATAGAGGTCTCTAATAAAATGATACCTTATGTTAATGTGCTTAGTTCTTGAGTGCTCAACAGGATTCTCTGTGATGCGAATCGCACTTGAGTTATCACAAAATATCTTCATTGTACCAGTGTCAATTCCATAATAAACATGCATTTGTTTCATCCATAGAAGTTGAGTACAACACGAACCTGCAACAATATATTATGCCTTGCATGTGGACAGGGATTGTGAGTTTTGTTTCTTGTTATGACATGCCACAAGATTCAACCCAACATAGTAAAATCCCCCTGAAGTACTCTTTTCGTCTTCCACACACCTTGCCCAATCTGCATCTGAATAGGCAGTGAGATTAGTGTTAGTATCAAAAGTATAAGATACACCATACCCGACAGTGTGTTGAATATATCGCATGATCCTCTTTGCGGCTGCAAGATGAGATTCCTTTGGATTAGCCTGAAATCTAGCACAACAACCATCACTAAAAGCAATATCAGGTCTAGTATGTAGTTGTAAGATATAAGAGGATTCCAATGGTAGATCGATAAAGATTGTGATCTACATTTAATCCGTTCTCATCTCGATGTAGTTTACCAGTAGTGGGCATAGGTGTCAGTTTTGGAGTTGACTTATCAAGACCGAACCTTGTCACAAGATCCTTAGTATATTTTTCTTGAGATAAGTAAATTCAATCCTTATGTTGTTGAATCTGCAATCCTAAAAAGAATTTTAATTCACCAACATTGCTCATTTCAAACTCCTTACTAAGAGAAACTTGAAAATCTTTTGCAAGTTTCTCAAAAGTAGGTCCCTAGATGATATCGTCTACATAAACTTGAGCAATGACAACATCTTTCCCACTCCACTTGGTAAACAAGGTTTTATCAGCTCCACCTCTCGAAAAACCTTTCCTGAGAAGGAAAGTAGTTAGTTTTTCGAACCAAGCACGGGGTGCTTGTTTCAACCCATATAATGCCTTTTTGAGCTTAAGGACATGATCTGGGAAGTCAGGATTTTCAAATCCCTTTTGTTGAGCATCATAAACCTCTTCTTTTAAATTTCCGTTTAGGAATGCGGATTTTATGTCCATTTGAAACAGCTTAACCTTAAGAAAACAAGCATGAGATAATAACAACCTAATGGACTCAAGGCATGCCACATGAGCGAAGGTTTCGTCAAAGTCAATACCGTTAATCTGTGAATATCCTTGAGCGACAAGTCTGGCTTTGTTTCTGACAGTGGCGCCAAATTCATCAGACTTGTTCTTGAATATCCATTTGGTACCAACAATATTGATATTGGAGGGACAAGGTACGAGCTCCCATACATCTTGTCTTTGAAATTAATTTAACTCTTAATGCATTGCATTCACCCAAAAGGGATCGATAAGAGCTTCATCAATATTCCTGGGTTCTACTTGCGAAAGATAACAACCAAAATTGCAAATATTTTGAAGTTGTCCTCTTGTCTTAGTTGTAAAATCTTTTCCTCCAATAATACTGTTAGTATCATGATTCCTTTGAACCCAGAGGTGTCGTGGAGGAACACGTTCTTTTTCAACAGGAATTTCCTGATCAATGTTCTTCTCCTCGTCACTAGAAATATCAGGATCAGTGACTGTTGGAACAACTTCAACTGATTCTGGGATTTCCTTGACTTTCTTAATTGTCTCAGTTTGAGGCAATTCAGCAGGAGGGTTATCATGACGAAAATTTCTCAGATCATCAATGATGATATTTGCAGATTCCATCATAACTTGGGTTCTGAGATTAAATACTCGAAAACCACGACTATCAGATGCATAGCAAGAAAGATACCTTCATCGTTTTTAGACTCAAATTTCCCTTTCTGTTCTCGATCTGTCAGAATGTAGCACTTGAGATAATGTAAGTTGGGCTTCCTGCCGTACCACAACTCATAAGGAGTGTTTAGGGTTTTCGACCGTAGGTATATACGGTTGATCAAATAACATGTTGTGAAAACAACTTCTCCCCAGAACCTTAACGGTAAGTTTTTGTTATGGAGCATTACCCTGGCCATTTCTTGGATGATCCTATTCTTCCTTTATGCAAATCCATTAGCTTGAGGAGTAATGGGTGGTGAATATTGTTGAATAATCCCCAGTTTGTCACAAAATTCAAACACCTTAGTATCCTTGAATTCAGTTCTACGGTCGCTTCTAATTTTCTTTAGTTTGCGACCTTGTTCATTATGAATTCTATTAACAATAATCTTGAATTCATCTATGGTTTCATTCTTATGAGCTAGAAAAGACACCCAAGTGAATCTGATCCACCATAACTAAAGCATACTTCTTCCCAGAAACCGTAGGTTGTTGAATAGGACCGAAGAGATCCATATGAATTAAATCAAGTGGAGTTTTAGTGAGAATATCTTGAGATGATTTATGTGGAATTTTTATTTGTTTACCATTTTGACAGGCACCACAGACACCATCAATCTTTGCATTGATTTTGGGAACGCCTTTAACAAGTTCTTTGCTAATAATCTTAGTTAGAAGGCGATAATTGATGTGACCAAAACGCTCATGCCAAAGATGTGTAGATTCCACCTTAGTCAAATTGCAACAATTACTAAACTGAGTATCAAGAAGATAACAATTGTTTTTACCACGAGTTTCCTGAAAAATTACTTTTTCAGTTTTGTCTACAATGTCACATCCATTTGCATTGAAGACAACTTTATGGCCTTTGTCACAAATTTGACTAACAAAAAGAAGGTTTGCAGTCATACCTTTAACATATACTACATCATGGATTTCAGGAAAGCCAGGAAGTTTGATCGTCCCCTTCTTGCTTATATAGCAACAACTCCCATCTCCAAATATAACAGGACCTCCTTCTAAGTCGCTTGAATTCACAAACCACGAAAGATCTACAGTCATATGTAGGCTACATCCACTATCAAGAAACCATTGAAAGGGTGATATTTATTTTAGAGCAAAAGCTCCCATACTAACACTACTATCCCGTTTTGGATTTCTTGTTAGAATTGTACACCTTTTTAGAGAAGTAAACATTTGTTCAGCTTTCTTATGAAGATTACTCGCAACCTTTAATTTTTTCCTGAAATATGTACATGCATGTTGAAAATGATTGTGAGAATCACAGAACATACATGGACCAACATCTTAAATCTCATCAGGTTTCACAAAGCCTAAACCTCGCTTATTCCCTGACTTGCGATAATTCTTCAGAGAAGAATTAAAGGAGTTATTCAAATCCATTGAAGGAACTTTGACAGGCTTCAAATCCTTATACTTTGCCATTTATGCAATAAGATCAGAATTGATCTGGATTTGTTCATCCAACTTCTTTTGGAGAATAACCAGCTCTTCAGAATTTTCTCTAAGATCAGAGTTAAATCCTGGTGAAGCGTTTATCGAGACTTTACTATCCATAGAGTCAGATTGCTAAAACCACAGACTTATGAGGTCTTAAACGTGTTTGCCTGCTCTGATACCAATTGAAAAAGCGGGGGGTCTAACAACCACACCCAATATTTTGCTTAGCAATCTATATGGACTAACTCCAATATACTTTCAAGAGAATCAACTAGACAGTCAGACTCAATCTTAAGAAAAGTATATCCAAGAGTTATATCTCAATTTCTCAATTCAATCTGCAATCAAACAAATAGGAATTTGCGAGCCCGATTGAATATAAGAAATAACTTGGACGATATCAAAAACCAATATCCAAGTGTCAATTAATTTAATCAACAACCAAAGGTCGGATTCACAATTGATTGAACTTACGCACAACCTGTGATATTTCAATTATATAAACAAATATAATGCGAAAATAAAATAACACAGACACCAGAAATTTTGTTAACGAGGAAACCGCAAATGCAGAAAAACCCCGGGACTTAGTCCATATTTGAACACCACACTGTATTAAGCCGCTACAGACACTAGCCTACTCCAAGTTAACTTTGGACTGGAATGTAGTTGATCCCTAACCAATCTCACACTGATCAAGGTACAGTCGCGTTCCTTACGCCTCTAGAACCACGCCGGATTTTGCGCACTTAATTCCCTTAGCTGATCTCACCCGTAACTAAGAGTTTCTACGACCCAAAGTCGAAGACTTGATAAACCAATCTATCTCACACAGAAAAGTCTATTGAATAGATAAATCTGTCTCTCACTGATATACCTATGAGTTTTGTTTCGTCTTTTGATAAATCAAGGTGAACAGGAACCAATTGATACACCACACTTATATTCCCGAAGAACAGCCTAGTAATATCAATCACCTCACAATAATCTTATTCGTATGGTAGCGAACAAGATATTGTGGAATCACAAACGATGAGACGAAGATGTTTGTGACTAATTTTTATCTTGCCTATCGGAGATTAAATCTCAAACAAATCTTAGAGAATATAGTACTCAATCACGATAGAAAACAACAAGATCAGAACACACAACTACAGAGAAAATAGTTGGGTCTGGCTTCACAATCCCAATAAAGTCTTCAAGTCATTAACCTACTGGGTTTTGGAAAAACCTAAGGTTAAAGGAGAATCGACTCTAGTCGCAACTAGTATCACACATGAGGTGTGGGGATTAGGTTTCCCAGTTGCTAGAGTTCTCCCTAATATAGTCTTCACATCAGGGTTTGCAATCAATGTTACCTTGGTAACAAATCATTCAATATTCATTGTTATATGAAAACCTGATTAGACTCAAGCTAATATCTTTCAACCGTTAGATCGAACTTATCTTTTTACACACAAATGAAAAGTGACTTAATTTAGATATGATTAACCGTACCGTACACCTTGTATGTTCATGGTATGGGTTCTCCATTTTCTGTTAAGCTATGGGCTTCTGTGAGTTTATATATATTTTTTATTACCTATTAGAAGCTCATTTTCTTTGGACCAGTTTTGCTACATAAATTCAGGATGGTTGTGAATTTCGTTAGTAGCATATATTCAATACAGCCTTTGCCTGTTTAGGATTATGGTGATCTTGATTCGTTTAAGTGAAACAATCTCCTGTTATACTTACATCCCCTCTGTATATATATATCATTTTTCTAAAACTTCAGTAAATATTTCTTGATGACCGATTCTAAAACTTCAGTAAATATTTCTTGATGACCGATAAATACCCGTACCCGGTAATTAACCGTTGTTTTTATCGGTTCCAGTTCTGGGCCTACAAAATTGAGAACCGGAACCGAAACCGACAGTAATAAGCCGGGTCCGGTTCTGGGTCCTGCGATACCCGGAGGGAACGGGACCCATTGACAGCCCTAGTATATACTGTACATGTTGTATAATACTCTAGTGATGTGACACGATCATAATAGATGATCATAGTATTATGGAATTAGACTACGAAGTATAACGCTTATTTTTGAACTTTGTAGATATGACATCGACTTAATCTTGTATATATTGTTACAATTATGTCAATGGATTATGGTGAAGATTTCATCCTAGGAAAAAATATCTTACATCTGTTTAAAGGAAGTACATTGATGAACTTGTTTCGTGAACCGAAAGGGAAATCATTAGGCTTATTGGTCCGGATATTCATTGCAAATCTTTTGATGACCAATATGTGTGAGATGGTAGAACCGATCTTAACTTATGTTACGTATCTTGGTATAACTAATCACAATGTCTGACTTATGATTTGGTATGACTAGTTTTTATTAATTTGTGTAATCGATCCTAAGTAATCACCATGTGATGGTATGATCGATCCTTGTAATTGGTGTGACTGATCTTAATAATTGGTGTGACCAATCATGAATGTTATGTGATATCTATCCTTGTAATTGGTAATCGGTCCTGGTAACTGGTGTGACCAGTCCTGGTAACTGGTGTGACTGATCACAAGCAATACCATGTATAGTTGGTAACCGGTCCTGGTAGCTGATTGTAACCGGTCCTGGTAACTTGTGTGACCGATCACAAGTGTTTCCAAATTAGGTATAACCAATCCTAGTGATTGGTAGAACCGATTGAACCCATGTATGTAATTTGGCATTTGATCAATCACATAGTAGTCTTGGAATACAGGAGAACCAATTCTAAACTTGTTTGGAAGTGTGGTATAACCAATTCCAAGAATGCAAATCCAATTAAATACGAAATAATGATCTGCAGTGAAAAGATGTCAACATACTTTGAACACGGACAATAACTCTTATCATTTATTGTTCAAAGATATTCCTTAGTACTTAAGGTGATCATGTGCCGAAATAAATTAAGAATCTTTTAATTAAGGTTTTTGATTTTATATGCATTAATTACCAGCAATTAATGCGTAGCTTTAGATAATAAAAATTAGTAATGTGTATTTACTAATTGAAGATTCTCTACTGAGAGATTTCAGAAATATTGGACAAGCATTTATAGGAATTAGGAAAACCGAATTTTGCTATTCATTGCATATCTTGAGAAAATTTTCGGTTTTGGAAATTCCTTGATGTCCGAACATCCTTGGTCTATAAATACCTAAGTTTGAATTTCTAGCAAACTATCCTAAGAGCCAGGCAAACATCATCTTCTTTGTTGTTTCTGGAGGAGCCGTCTAATCGGAGAGGAAAGTATCCTAATTAGGTGAAATCTCTTACGACCGCTCGTTTAATGACTTTTATGCGATCAAGAAGCTCTACGAATACTGTTGGTGGGAAATTAGATAATTGCAGTGTTATTAGTTTTCTATTGATTTGATTGACTAACAGTTGTTGAAACTTTGGTTGTACCTAGTTTGTTTATTCTTGAGAATTTTCTATTTTGATACAAGATTCACTCATACTAAATCATAGTATCGATAGGATCTTTAGAACTATTGTTAGATCTAAAGACATATTGTGATAATCCATTGTTAACAGACTCCGTTGATTGATCACAATAGATTCAAGTGATGTTGTGCAGGTTTTGAAGAAGATTAAAGAAGATTTGAAGATGAATAAGATTTCTTATTGGTTTTCGTATCTTATGAATTGTGTGCACAAACCTTGATCGTCTAGGATCCAAATAGAATCAGATTTATTCGATTGATTAGTTTTATGAGATCGGCATCGCTTTATAGTTTCTCTTTGATAGGCACATTTTTGTGTCTTATATTTATCTCAATTGTGTATATTGTTAGTGCACATTGTTGTACTTATTTTGGTTTTTAATCTCTTTGTAGGTGTTTTTAGAAGAATAGGTTTTGCGGCAAAATTGGCTAAAAATATGGCATTTGGACCTCTATAGATAGCATACCGGAATCTCCCCAGAAGTGTACCGGAAGTACCCCAAAAATAGCTCGGAGGAACCACAAAAAGTGCGAAAAACATCCCAGAATAATTGCTAAAGGCACTCCTAAGTTGGATAAGGGGCACCCCATTTCAGGGCATGTGCTAAAGGGACACCATAACTGGATTAGGGGGAGGTCAGTTTCCTTCTCAAAATTCAAAACAGAAACTGGCGGGAAAAATGGCAGCAGCGAAGAACAGTTTTGAAAGTGGAATTTGAGCGAGTTTTGAGGAGATTCAATGGATGTATTTGGTACGTATGGACTCTAGAAGACATAACAGGCCTGTTGCAAGCAATTAGACCCAACCAATTGGACTGGATAAGCCGGAAGAAGAGATCAAAGTCCAGGCAGAGAGACGTGTCCTGTTGTTCACTATCGAAGATTTTATGGAGATTTTGGAAGACTTTTACGCTGGATAATCATGTATTTGGTCCTGTTCAAGTCATAGGAAGAGTTTGGTGGCTATTTTATAGCTAACAGACGCGTACAAAGCAACAGAAAAGAGATTTCTCTCTCAACTGCACGTGAAGAAAAAGGGAGATAAACTCGGATTTAATCGAGTTATTTGGACCCTGTTGTGTATATAAAGGCTGTTGAGAAGTGTTAGAGAGTTTTATCAAGAGTTTGGGGAAGGTTTGGGACGCAGAGGAGCGAAGAAGAAGGATTAACAGAAATTCACACCTGCTGCTGCTGCTGCCATTAGAGGACCTTGAAGAACACGAAGAACGGACTGCGCAGAGCAGTCTTATTTTCTGCAGCGTCAACCGCAGCACCAGAGTGTCGTTGTTTTACTGCAGCTCCCTGGTATCGTTTCTTTCTGGACGTATTTTGTGGGTCACAGAACCACTGTTTTATAACTTTTGACTCTTTTAATCACACTTTGATCTTTGAATTAATATTTTGAGTGTATGATTAATATGAATAGCTAAACCCCAATACTGGGATGATGAAAGAAACCATTCTTTATGCATGAGTAATTTTTATTTAATTCTTTTATGACTATTTGCACTATTATGAATGGAATTATGATTTTTATTGATTATTTGTGATTTTGTCTGATGATGTATGATTAATCCATGAGATTCTTGATGCATCATGCTTATGATTTACATATAATACTTACAAAATCTATTTTTGGCAAAGTAAGAGTCGATATTTGTTATCAATATAAGCTTTAATTGTCTAGAATTAATAATTGAATCGCATGAGTATAAGAATTGGTGAAATCCTGAGTCCCAGTATCTCTTGATCCTGTGACAAATATTGTGTATATATTTTTGTTTTAAAAATCTTTTCAAGTCCGAGCATCGAACTCTTATTTACCGCAATCGAAATATTACAACAAAATGGCGCCGCCGACGCGGACTTGTATATAGATTTGTTTTTAGGTTTAATTTTTTTTATTTATTATTATTTGTTCCTTTTTACGTTTCTTTTTGTGTCTTTGATTTACAGGTTCGAAGTGGAATACTAAGGACTTTGGAACAAAAAGCTTAAAGCTAAAAGCTAAAAGCTAAAAGAGAAGAAAAAAAAACATAATTTTTTTTTAGGATTTAATTTTATTATTATTATTTTTTTATATATAGCTTTTATTTATTTATTTTTAGAATTTGTAAACAGGCTTTATTTTTCATAATTTTTGTAATTTTTGGACTTTTTATTTGGACTTTATTCTGGACTTTTGGACATTTTTTTTTTTATTTTTTAACCCTACGGAAGGGTCTTATTATTAATAAAAAAAAATTAAATTGTTTGCAGGGAAGGACGACGATTACGATATCGTCTCGGCCCCTCGGGTTCGTACATGACATAGGAGTCGTGGCCCGAGTCGACTTCAACGGTTCATCCCCCGTCTGGTACGGGAGGTAAGTCCATCGAAACACTCGCGAATCTCCTGTAAGCGAGTTACTGTATTCCTTAAGGTGATTCATTGATTGAGGACGAATTTGGACTGTTTTTAATTTCCTAGTAAAGGGAAAGGCCTGGCCAAATCAAGATAAGGACTCGAATTTCATCACCGTTTCCTTCTTGCACGCCTTAGAAAAACGAAACCAAACGCGAACCTAAGCCTAAAATTTTGAATAGATTGAGACCTATAAGGTAACGAGCTTAATAGGACAATCATTCGAAAAATATTGGTTACTCTTTTGAGCATACTTCGAAGTTCAGGATGGTTTCTGTGAGTTGAATGCGTGACTGCGCCGCCTTGAATACCAGTGAGGCCTTGGGTATCAAAGCTCCACTGAGCTTCCCTCGCCTCTATTCAACTCACTTTGACTCGTACTGATTCCAGAGAATTTGCTCAGATTGTAACGAATTCCTTTTCGAAGGATTAGAAGCTGGTCTAGTGACAATCTAAGTGGAGCCATCATGCTTTTTGTGTGCTAGAAATTTAGGTTTGTTTTGGTCGAGTCAGCCTTGTTTGTGATTGTGTAGAATTCCTTAACTCTTATAAAGGTCCCTCACTTGGGTCTTGACATATCTGCCTCAACCATTTTACAAGATTATCTTCATACACGTTTTCCTGAACCTAGTGATGTCCATAACGAAGTTCAGTTATTAGAAACCCATCCTCTGGTTGACGTGGTTTGCCCAGGCTATGATACCCAGATTGACTTTGTTTTCCCACCAAATAGTTTTCTTCCAATTGTGGGAACGTATAAATTTAAAATGTGTCACTTATTAAGTTCTGAGACTAAGCCTAAGTACTTTAGGAAATTAGAATCGACACATTTGCTTCAGAATGACCACTACTCTGACTGTGGTCAACTATGTAAGTCATACCTAATTGACTTAGAGGATCCTAAATTATTTAGGTTATTTTGTGATTCCAAGTTCTTATCTGAGTTTTTCCAGACTCTAGGACCTAATAATTTGGATCTTACCTATGAGGAAATGCATCCGAGGAAAATAGTCTATTTAGACCCCTTCATAGAACCTGAACCTGAACCGCAATTAGCGATAGTTATCCAGAAACTGGGTAAGGGCATGCTAGTCTTGTACATTTTCTTGGTTCACTGCAGTTTCCTTTTGTCAGCTCTTTTTGGTTTTAAAGACCCACAATTATTTCGGCTACTGTTATACGGTTCGAGTTGACTAATCCTTTCCAATGTCTGGCTGAGGACTTTAAACTTAGCACTTCTTGGGAGGTAACCCAATCTCATGCAACACGGTAATATCTTTCCTTAACTCTTTTGCTTCAAATTGTAACAGTTTCTCCTTGTTCGTGCTTTTAATTTTATCTTTAGAACATTGAGGACAATGTTAGATTTAAGTTTGGGGGTATGAGAGAAACTCTTTAGTTGCAGTATGAATAAATAAACTCCAGAACCTAGAAATTTATGCCTATTGAGGATTACACTAACTAATCTAAGTGGATGGAAGCATTTTGGTTGTAGGAGTTGAGGAACCAATCTGATTAGATGGAAACATCTAAATAGTCTATTCATAAAAGCACAGAGCTCAGTTGTTAGGAATAACATGATAGTTCCACCATATCTCGTTGAGTCCTTTTCACTTCTTTTTTGTTGTTGTTTTCTTTTTAACTATGTTTCTCTAAGTGATAGGTGGGGCCCACGATTCAAGTTGTTACCAATGCTAGGGTGAATTAGAGCGATTGAGAAACCATGAAAAA